>NC_069502.1:187840494-188045494 GCF_027579735.1 Bombina bombina
ACAGCTTCCAGCATTACATCGTCTTGTTAGAATGTGTCATACCTCAAGCAGCAAGAGACTGCTCACTGTTCCCCCAACTGAAGTTAATTGCTCTCAACAGTCCTGTGTGGAACAGCCATGGATTTTAGTGACGGTTGCTAAAATCATTTTCCTCATACAAACAGAAATCTTCATCTCTTTTCTGTTTCTGAGTAAATAGTACATACCAGCACTATTTTAAAATAACAAACTCTTGATTGAATAATAAAAACTACAGTTAAACACTAAAAAACTCTAAGCCATCTCCGTGGAGATGTTGCCTGTACAACGGCAAAGAGAATGACTGGGGTAGGCGGAGCCTAGGAGGGATCATGTGACCAGCTTTGCTGGGCTCTTTGCCATTTCCTGTTGGGGAAGAGAATATCCCACAAGTAAGGATGACGCCGTGGACCGGACACACCTATGTTGGAGAAAAGACTATACCCCAAGTAAGAAAAAATAACTTCCTAAATATGTTTCCCAATTTTGAAACTGATAGTCTGCAAAAGGAAATATACATAAACCTGACTCATGGCAAATGTAAGTACAATACATATATTTAAAACTTTATATTAATACATAAAGTGCCAAACCATAGCTGAGAGTGTCTTAAGTAATGAAAACATACTTATCAAAAGACACCCATCCACATATAGCAGATAGCCAAACCAGTACTGAAACAGTATCAGTAGAGGTAATGGAATATGAGAGTATATCGCAATCTGAAAAGGGAGGTAGGAGATGAATCTCTACGACCGATAACAGAGAACCTTTGAAAAGATTTCCCGTGAGGAAAACCATAGAATCAATAGGTGATACTCCCTTCACATCCCTCTGACAAACACTGTACTCAGAGGAATCGGGCTTCAAAATGCTGAGAAGTGCATATCAACGAAGAAAATCAAGCACAAACTTACTTCACCACCTCCACAGGAGGCAAAGTTTGTAAAACTGAATTGTGGGTGTGGAGAGGGGTGTATTTATAGGCATTTTGAGGTTTGGGAAACTTTGCCCCTCCTGGTAGGATTGTATATCCCATACGTCACTAGCTCATGGACTCTTGCCAATTACATGAAAGAAAACATAATTTATGTAAGAACTTACCTGATAAATTCATTTCTTTCATATTAGCAAGAGTCCATGAGCTAGTGACGTATGGGATATACATTCCTACCAGGAGGGGCAAAGTTTCCCAAACCTCAAAATGCCTATAAATACACCCCTCACCACACCCACAATTCAGTTTAACGAATAGCCAAGAAGTGGGGTGATAAAAAAGTGCGAAAGCATATAAAATAAGGAATTGGAATAATTGTGCTTTATACAAAATCATAACCACCACAAAAAAAGGGCGGGCCTCATGGACTCTTGCTAATATGAAAGAAATGAATTTATCAGGTAAGTTCTTACATAAATTATGTTTTCTTTCATGTAATTAGCAAGAGTCCATGAGCTAGTGACGTATGGGATAATGACTACCCAAGATGTGGATCTTTCCACACAAGAGTCACTAGAGAGGGAGGGATAAAATAAAGACAGCCAATTCCTGCTGAAAATAATCCACACCCAAAATAAAGTTTAACGAAAAACAGAAGCAGAAGATTCAAACTGAAACCGCTGCCTGAAGTACTTTTCTACCAAAAACTGCTTCAGAAGAAGAAAAAACATCAAAATGGTAGAATTTAGTAAAAGTATGCAAAGAGGACCAAGTTGCTGCTTTGCAGATCTGGTCAACCGAAGCTTCATTCCTAAACGCCCAGGAAGTAGATACTGACCTAGTAGAATGAGCTGTAATTCTCTGAGGCGGAATTTTACCCGACTCAACATAGGCAAGATGAATTAAAGATTTCAACCAAGATGCCAAAGAAATGGCAGAAGCTTTCTGGCCTTTCCTAGAACCGGAAAAGATAACAAATAGACTAGAAGTCTTACGGAAAGATTTCGTAGCTTCAACATAATATTTCAAAGCTCTAACAACATCCAAAGAATGCAACGATTTCTCCTTAGAATTCTTAGGATTAGGACATAATGAAGGAACCACAATTTCTCTACTAATGTTGTTGGAATTCACAACTTTAGGTAAAAATTCAAAAGAAGTTCGCAACACCGCCTTATCCTGATGAAAAATCAGAAAAGGAGACTCACAAGAAAGAGCAGATAATTCAGAAACTCTTCTAGCAGAAGAGATGGCCAAAAGGAACAAAACTTTCCAAGAAAGTAATTTAATGTCCAATGAATGCATAGGTTCAAACGGAGGAGCTTGAAGAGCTCCCAGAACCAAATTCAAACTCCAAGGAGGAGAAATTGACTTAATGACAGGTTTTATACGAACCAAAGCTTGTACAAAACAATGAATATCAGGAAGAATAGCAATCTTTCTGTGAAAAAGAACAGAAAGAGCAGAGATTTGTCCTTTCAAAGAACTTGCGGACAAACCCTTATCTAAACCATCCTGAAGAAACTGTAAAATTCTCGGTATTCTAAAAGAATGCCAAGAAAAATGATGAGAAAGACACCAAGAAATATAAGTCTTCCAGACTCTATAATATATCTCTCGAGATACAGATTTACGAGCCTGTAACATAGTATTAATCACGGAGTCAGAGAAACCTCTTTGACCAAGAATCAAGCGTTCAATCTCCATACCTTTAAATTTAAGGATTTCAGATCCTGATGGAAAAAAGGGCCTTGTGACAGAAGGTCTGGTCTTAACGGAAGAGTCCACGGTTGGCAAGAGGCCATCCGGACAAGATCCGCATACCAAAACCTGTGAGGCCATGCCGGAGCTACCAGCAGAACAAACGAACATTCCTTCAGAATCTTGGAGATTACTCTTGGAAGAAGAACTAGAGGCGGAAAGATATAGGCAGGATGATACTTCCAAGGAAGTGATAATGCATCCACTGCCTCCGCCTGAGGATCCCGGGATCTGGACAGATACCTGGGAAGTTTCTTGTTTAGATGGGACGCCATCAGATCTATTTCTGGAAGTTCCCACATTTGAACAATCTGAAGAAATACCTCTGGGTGAAGAGACCATTCGCCCGGATGCAACGTTTGGCGACTGAGATAATCCGCTTCCCAATTGTCTACACCTGGGATATGAACCGCAGAGATTAGACAGGAGCTGGATTCCGCCCAAACCAAAATTCGAGATACTTCTTTCATAGCCAGAGGACTGTGAGTCCCTCCTTGATGATTGATGTATGCCACAGTTGTGACATTGTCTGTCTGAAAACAAATGAACGATTCTCTCTTCAGAAGAGGCCAAAACTGAAGAGCTCTGAAAATTGCACGGAGTTCCAAAATATTGATCGGTAATCTCACCTCCTGAGATTCCCAAACTCCTTGTGCCGTCAGAGATCCCCACACAGCTCCCCAACCTGTGAGACTTGCATCTGTTGAAATTACAGTCCAGGTCGGAAGCACAAAAGAAGCCCCCTGAATTAAACGATGGTGATCTGTCCACCATGTTAGAGAGTGTCGAACAATCGGTTTTAAAGATATTAATTGAGATATCTTCGTGTAATCCTTGCACCATTGCTTCAGCATACAGAGCTGAAGAGGTCGCATGTGAAAACGAGCAAAGGGGATCGCGTCCGATGCAGCAGTCATAAGACCTAGAATTTCCATGCATAAGGCTACCGAAGGGAATGATTGTGACTGAAGGTTTCGACAAGCTGTAATCAACTTTAGACGTCTCTTGTCTGTTAAAGACAGAGTCATGGACACTGAATCCATCTGGAAACCCAGAAAGGTTACCCTTGTCTGAGGAATCAAAGAACTTTTTGGTAAATTGATCCTCCAACCATGATCTTGAAGAAACAACACAAGTTGATTCGTATGAGATTCTGCTAAATGTAAAGACTGAGCAAGTACCAAGATATCGTCCAAATAAGGAAATACCACAATACCCTGTTCTCTGATTACAGACAGCAGGGCACCGAGAACCTTTGTAAAAATTCTTGGAGCTGTAGCTAGGCCAAACGGCAGAGCCACAAATTGGTAATGCTTGTCCAGAAACGAGAATCTCAGGAACTGATAATGATCTGGATGAATCGGAATATGCAGATATGCATCCTGTAAATCTATCGTGGACATATAATTCCCTTGCTGAACAAAAGGTAAGATAGTCCTTACAGTTACCATCTTGAACGTTGGTATCCTTACATAACGATTCAATATTTTTAGATCCAGAACTGGTCTGAAAGAATTCTCCTTCTTTGGTACAATGAAGAGATTTGAATAAAACCCCATCCCCTGTTCCGGAACTGGAACTGGCATAATTACTCCAGTCAACTCTAGATCTGAAACACATTTCAGAAATGCTTGAGCTTTTACTGGATTTACTGGGACACGGGAAAGAAAAAATCTCTTTGCAGGAGGTCTCAACTTGAAACCAATTCTGTACCCTTCTGAAACAATGCTCTGAATCCAAAGATTGTGAACAGAATTGATCCAAATTTCCTTGAAAAAACGTAACCTGCCCCCTACCAGCTGAGCTGGAATGAGGGCCGCACCTTCATGTGGACTTAGAAGCAGGCTTTGCCTTTCTAGCTGGCTTGGATTTATTCCAGACTGGAGATGGTCTCCAAACTGAAACTGCTCCTGAGGATGAAGGATCAGGCTTTTGTTCTTTGTTGAAACGAAAGGAACGAAAACGATTATTAGCCCTGTTTTTACCTTTAGATTTTTTATCCTGTGGTAAAAAAGTTCCTTTCCCACCAGTAACAGTTGAAATAATGGAATCCAACTGAGAACCAAATAATTTGTTACCCTGGAAAGAAATGGAAAGTAAAGTTGATTTAGAAGCCATATCAGCATTCCAAGTTTTAAGCCATAAAGCTCTTATAGCTAAAATAGCTAGAGACATAAACCTGACATCAACTCTGATAATATCAAAAATGGCATCACAGATAAAATTATTAGCATGCTGAAGAAGAATAATAATATCATGAGAATCACGATGTGTTACTTGTTGCGCTAAAGTTTCCAACCAAAAAGTTGAAGCTGCAGCAACATCAGCCAAAGATATAGCAGGTCTAAGAAGATTACCTGAACACAGATAAGCTTTTCTTAGAAAGGACTCAATTTTCCTATCTAGAGGATCCTTAAACGAAGTACCATCTGACGTAGGAATAGTAGTACGTTTAGCAAGGGTAGAAATAGCCCCATCAACTTTAGGGATCTTGTCCCAAAATTCTAATCTGTCAGACGGCACAGGATATAATTGCTTAAAACGTTTAGAAGGAGTAAATGAATTACCCAAATTATCCCATTCTTTGGAAATTACTGCAGAAATAGCATTAGGAACAGGAAAAACTTCTGGAATAACCACAGGAGCTTTAAATACCTTATCTAAACGTTTAGAATTAGTATCAAGAGGACCAGAATCCTCTATTTCTAAAGCAATTAGAACTTCTTTAAGTAAAGAACGAATAAATTCCATTTTAAATAAATATGAAGATTTATCAGCATCAACCTCAGAGACAGAATCCTCTGAACCAGAGGAGTCATCAGAATCAGAATGATGATGTTCATTTAAAAATTCATCTGTAGGGAGAGAAGTTTTAAAAGATTTTTTACGTTTACTAGAAGGAGAAATAACAGACATAGCCTTCTTTATGGATTCAGAAACAAAATCTCTTATATTATCAGGAACATTCTGCACCTTAGATGTTGAGGGAACTGCAACAGGCAATGGTACTTTACTAAAGGAAATATTATCTGCTTTAACAAGTTTGTCATGACAATCAATACAAACAACAGCTGGAGAAATAGCTACCAAAAGTTTACAGCAGATACACTTAGCTTTGGTAGATTCAGCACTTGACAGCGATTTTCCTGTAGTATCTTCTGGCTCAGATGCAACGTGAGACATCTTGCAATATGTAAGAGAAAAAACAACATAAAAAGCAAAATTGATCAAATTCCTTAAATGACAGTTTCAGGAATGGGAAAGAATGCCAAAGAACAAGCTTCTAGCAACCAGAAGCAATAAAAAATGAGACTTAAATAATGTGGAGACAAAAGTGACGCCCATATTTTTTCGCGCCAAATAAGACGCCCACATTATTTGGCGCCTAAATGCTTTTTGGCGCCAAAAATGACGCCACATCCGGAACGCCGACATTTTTGGCGCGAAATAACGTCAAAGAATGACGCAACTTCCGGCGACACGTATGACGCCGGAAACGGAAATAGAATTTTTGCGCCAAAAAAGTCCGCGCCAAGAATGACGCAATAAAATGAAGCATTTTCAGCCCCCGCGAGCCTAACAGCCCACAGGGAAAAAGTCAAATTTTAAGGTAAGAAAAAATGGTCAAATCAAAATGCATTATCCCAAATATGAAACTGACTGTCTGAAAATAAGGAAAGTTGAACATTCTGAGTCAAGGCAAATAAATGTTTGAATACATATATTTAGAACTTTATAAACAAAGTGCCCAACCATAGCTTGGAGTGTCACAGAAAATAAGACTTACTTACCCCAGGACACTCATCTACATATAGCAGATAGCCAAACCAGTACTGAAACGAGAATCAGCAGAGGTAATGGTATATATAAGAGTATATCGTCGATCTGAAAAGGGAGGTAAGAGATGAATCTCTACGACCGATAACAGAGAACCTATGAAATAGACCCCTTAGAAGGAGATCACTGCATTCAAATAGGCAATACTCTCCTCACATCCCTCTGACATTCACTGCACGCTGAGAGGAAAACCGGGCTCCAACTTGCTGCGGAGCGCATATCAACGTAGAATCTAGCACAAACTTACTTCACCACCTCCATCGGAGGCAAAGTTTGTAAAACTGAATTGTGGGTGTGGTGAGGGGTGTATTTATAGGCATTTTGAGGTTTGGGAAACTTTGCCCCTCCTGGTAGGAATGTATATCCCATACGTCACTAGCTCATGGACTCTTGCTAATTACATGAAAGAAAAGAGCTTATCTCCCTTTTAATTAGTTTAGGTTTCATTTTTTTATTTTGGATAGCTTTGTTTATTTTTTTCTGTAATTTTACTTTTTTTTACAACTTTAGCTTGGGGGTTTGTTTTTTTTAAACAAACTGCACTCTGGGCAGGCTTATCGCCTAATATATATATATATATATATATATATATATATATATATATATATATATATATATATATATATATATATATATATAAAATTAACCAATTAGTTCTCAAAATGGATTACTTAATAGTGATTTTGCTACCAGATTGATTTAAAAGGAACATAATAGTAAAAGCTGAAACTAGAATGAGTGCACTTTAATTTAGAAAAATGCTTTTAGTAAGAGTTACTATTTCAAGAGCATATGCATGTATCCTGTGTGTACCACAAGCAGCAGCTTTCAAAAATGCTTCTATTCCAAATTGAAATGCACCCACACACTTACAATTCTTACTTGTATGTTTCTTTAACAATATAGGTTATGAAAAGCACACAAATAGTATAGTTAAAATGTATTGCCATATGAACTGTTAAAGAGACATGAAACTCAAAATGTTTATTTCATGATTTAGAAAGAACATGTAATTTTAAACAGCTTTCTAATTTATTTCTATGATCTAATTTGCTTAATTCTCTTGAAAAGCATATCTAGATAGGCTGAAGCAGCTGCTGATTGGTGGCACATAGATGCCTCGTGTGATTGGCTCACCCATGTACATCACTGTTTCTTCAACAAAGGATATCTAAAGAACAAAGCTAATTAGATAATAGAAGTAAATTGGAATGTTATTTAAAATTGTATTCTTTACCTTTATCATGACATTTTGGGGTTAGTATTCCTTTTAAGTAAAATATTGAGAAAATTATACAGACCGTAATGACAATTTGTGATTATTTTTCCACCAGTTTGGTGTAACTGATACATTTTTTTATTCACCAACAAATGTAATCATTTGATAAATTCATCTCATATATGTGACAACAACAACTAACTCCTAAACAGAATAAAATAATAATTAAGGCCTTACCTCTCCGACCAGGATAAACATGGGGGTAATATTCATAGTAAAGATCGGGTTGATCCAGGTTTTTAAATGGTTCAAACTCCATTTCAGCATTCTGAAAAAGGCCCAGCTTCACTAACAATGACAGCCTCACAAACCAGAGCTACATGAAAACAAAGCAAGGAAAAAAAATATTATAACCTGTAATGGGATGTGTGTGTGCGGTTTCTTTTTAAATTAAAGCTTCTTACAAAAACGTACTCAGCTGACTTAAAAACTCCTGCATCTAATGGTTCGATGCATCTAATATCAGGATATTTCAAAATGGCTGTTTCTGTCCAGTATGTGTAATACCATCACTTTCCACCAAGATCTGGGGAATCAACCTTATAAGCAAGAGAGCATCAATCTATGGATATAAATCAATTATCCAAAACATGTCATATCCTGATAGTGTCAACATCAATTAAAACAGCTCTATTTTTCATGCCACAAAAACATCTCATTTATTTATTTCATGTAACTTTTAAGCCTTGTCCTACAAGCTAAACAAAACTGAAAGCATTCTACAGAGGAGAGTTATTTTACTAGTAGTTTCAAAGATCCCCCATTAACTCAGCAAATATCTAACAGTAACCCAGAATGCAGAGGAATTTGTTTTCTGAAACAAAGTAGTGTGTGATTTTGAACACCTGAGAAAAACAAAATTTATGCTTACCAGATAAATTCCTTTATTCATGGCAGTGAGAGTACACGACTTCATTCATTACTGTTGGGAAATACAACACCTAATCATCAGGAGGAGGCAGATATACCCCAGCCAACAGCTTAAAAATTCCTCCCACTTCCCCTATCCCCCCAGTCATTCGGTCGAGGGAACAAGGAAAAGTAGGAGAAACATCAGGGTATAAAGGTGCCAGAAGAAAAAATTAACGGTGAGTCGCCCAAACCAAAATATCATACGGACGCAGGGCCGGATTTCCCATTAGGCACAGTAGGTATATGCCTACAGGCGCATTGCAGTGAGGGGCGCCACAACACTGGCTGTAGAGTCAGTGTATTTAAAATATATATATATATATATATATATATTCTTTTACTTTTAAACTCTTTGTTTTAATTTTTAATATTGGTCTGACTTTGCTGACTGTAGCCTGTGTAGATTGAATAGTACACGTTCGTAGCACACACACTGTCTGTTGTACTACACAGGCAGGCAGCCAGCCAGGCACGCTCTGGACGGCTGCTGAAACGCTGTTAGTTATACTAATTGTCCGACTGTACAGTACACTGACTTAGATACGTGCGCTCGTTTTGGAGGGGGAGGGGGGGGTTGGGTCAAGCTGAGGAGCAAGCAAGCAACTAGTAGCCTAGCAATAATAGCAATCAATTAAACCAAGTAAATACCCTCCCTCGCCTCGTTCCTCCCACCCTGGGCTGACTCCAGTCACTCACTCTCCAGTGCCGCCTGTGGTTTGCGGGTTTGGGCGGGCGGCGTCACGCCCACGTCACGTGATGCCGGCTGCCGCCCTCAGACTTGCGGGAAAGTGAAGTGAGCTGAGTGTGCTCATTGCTGCTGTCGGAGGAGCCTGTTGCCTGCCCAGTGCCCTACCCTATGTGCCCACGCCTGACAGGCTACAGCTGCTGAGTGAGTACTACTAGTGAGTGACGACTCAATACTGAATACCTCAAAAGTGTGTAATAATCTGCAGATCTGTGACATAGGATGGATGGTTGTATAATATGCTGCTGATCTGTGATATAGAATGGCATGGCTGTGCAATACACTGCAGATCTGTAATATAGGATGGCTGTGTAATGCTCTGCAGGTCTGTGATATAGGATGGTTGTGCAATACTCTGCAGGTCTGTAATATAAGATGGCTGTGCAATACTCTGCAGGTCTGTGATATAGGATGACATGGCTGTGCTATAAACTGCAGATCTGTAATATAGGATGGCTGTGTAATTCTCTGCAGGTCTGTGATATAGGATGGCTGTGTAATGCTCTGCAGGTCTGTGATATAGGATGGCTGTGCAATACTCTGCAGGTCTGTAATATAGGATTGGCTATGCAATACTCTGCAGGTCTGTAATAAAGGATGGCTGTGCAATACTTTGCAGGTCTGTAATATATGATGGCTGTGCAATATTCTCCAGATCTGTAATATAGGATGGCTGTGCAATACTCTGCAGGTCTGTGATATAGGATGGGTGTGCAATACTCTGCAGGTCTGTAATATAGGATGGCTGTGCAATACTCTGCAGGTCTGTAATATAGGATGGCTGTGCAATACTCTGCAGGTCTGTAATATAGGATGGCTGTGCAATACTCTGCAGGTCTGTAATATAGGATGGCTGTGCAATATTCTTCTGGTCTGTGATATTGAATGGCTGTGCAATACTCTGCAGGTCTGTGATATAGGATGGCTGTGCAGTAGTCTGCAGATCAGTAATATAGGATGGCTGTGCAATATTCTGCAGCTCTGTAATATAGGATGGCTGTGCAATACCCTGCTGATCTATATCATAGGATGGCTGTGCAATACCCTGCAGATCTGTAACATAGGGTGTCTGTGCAATATTCTGCAGATCTGTAATATAAGATGGCTGTGCAATACTCTGCAGATCTGTAATATAGGATGGCTGTGCAATACTCTGCAGATTTCTAATGTAAGATGACTGTTCAATACTCTGCAGATTTGTAATATAAGATGGCTGTGCAATACTCTGCAGATCTGTTAATGCAGGGATGTGTTATATGCAAAGATTTGTGTAATATACAAGAATGGCACTGGATGTAATATTCAGATATGCAGAGGTGAGTGAAATATACAGAAATGGCACTGGGTGTAATATGCTAGCGGTCATCTTAGTTAAGGTAGGCAGCACATCGGTGTGCGGGGGGGCACTTAGGGTGTAAATCCGGCCCTGTACGGACGGGGCCATGGACACTCCCTGCCAGAAAAGAAAGGAATTTATCTGGTAAGCATATATTTTGTTTTCTTTCCATAAGGCAGGGAGAGTCCACGACTTCATTCCATACTGTTGGCAAAAAAATACCCAAGCTCTAGAGGACACTGAAGGAATAACAGGAGGGAACAAGGAAGAGGCGGACCCTAATCTGAGGGCACCATAGCCTGCAAAACCTTTCTCCCAAAAGCTGCTTCAGCCGAAGCAAACACATCAAACTTGTAACATTTAGAAAAAGTATGTGAGGACCAGATAGCCGCCTTACAAATCTGATCCATAGAGACTTAATTCTTAAAAGCCCAGGAATAAGCTACTGCTCTAGTGGAATGAGCCGTAATCCTCTCAGGAGGCTGTCGTCCCACAGTCTCATAAGATAGGCGGATGACACTTCTCAACCAAAAAGACAGGGAAGACGTAGTGGCTTTCTGACACCTACATTTACCCTCATAGATGACAAACAAAGATGAAGATTGTCTGAACTCCTTAGTAGACTGAAGGTAAAACTTAAAGGCACAAACCACATCTAGATTGTGAAGCAAACGCTCCTTCGTCGAGGAAGGATTGGGACACAAGGAAGGAACAACAATCTCTTGATTAATGTTACGATCTGACATCAATTGTGAGTCATGGACGGGAAACTATTTCTTAAAAGGTTGACGAGGGAGAAAAGGAAGTTCTGATTCTTTCCCATTTGTTACTAATAATGTTCGCCATACGAACTGATACAGGAAAAGTCTGTGGGACTTTCCTGTCTTAATAAACCCTGTCCAACTTAGGGATCTTAGGTTTCTGAGGTAGCTTAGCCTCTGGAACCTCTAGCGTGGACAGGACCTCCTTTTGTAAAAAACGCAGATGTTCAATTTTAAATCTAAAGGAGGGTTCTTCCGCTGGAGGAGATTTAGTAACGGAAGTCTCCGACTGAGAAAGTTTACCCTCTGAAGCTACAGTGGTTAACTCATCCTCGGATAGCTGGTACATGCAAGCTAGGTCCGACAGAAATTTAGATGACTAAGTCAGGAGAACTATGTTTGACCTCTATCTTACGTTTCCCAGAGACAGGTAGGCCACTCAGGACCGCAGACATCACAGATTGTCGCTGGGCGGTAAAGTGCACAGGAAGAAGGCCCCCTCCGGATGGAGAAGTAGTTGTGCCGCGGGGAACTGCATGTGAAGTGGTTTGAGTAGAAAGGATATTAATCTCTCAGGACATAGAATCCTGAGAGGTTGATGGTTCAGAGGGACTAATTGCGCTAGGTGTATTAGCAGCCTTAGTTCCCTTTTTAGACTTAAAAACAGTGCCTAGGCAAATGGAACAAAATTGAGCAGGAGGGCAAACCATAGCCTCCTCACAATATAAACAGGTATTATAATTCACAACGAGCGGAACCTTCCAATGTAGTTTCAGAGTCCTCCATAGCTTTGGTATGTACTATCACAGATTGAATAAAAAACTGAACAAAAATAAAGCACTTTTATATAAAACGGCACCTTTATATTCCCAATGGTTGGGGCACTCACCATCTCCTAGACTCAGACAGGCTATCAGTGAAAACGCTCTCCTCAGGAGTGATGTCTGCAGCAGGATCGTAAGGAAGTGAAAGAGATCGTGGTGCGCAAGACAGGACTTCCCCTGCTATGAAAAAGGGCGCTAAGCTAATATAAGATGCACAACTCCTCAAAAACAAAAGTGAAACCTGTTTGTTCAAAGCCAAAAGCACAGTCTCATGAGCACAAACCCTCACAAAGTGAAAGCAGTAAATAAAAATCCCCAAAACTGTTCCAAATAATCTCCCTGAAGGAGATATTAACCCTTGATCCTATTGAGATATATTTGGAATTTAGATATTGGAATCCCTGCTATAAATAATCCCCAAGGCAGAACACTGTGTGATCTGCATTCTTGTCGCAGAAACTGAAGGGTCTCTGCAGAAAGAACAGCAGTGGCAGTTAAAAAAATTTTTTGCCTGCACTTTTAATTTCTGAATGCAGGTGTCACTGTTCCATTCTATATCAATGTAAATATTTGCTACGTTCCTCTCTTTTCAATTTCCTTACACTTCCTGAACTCCTGTGCGGTACAGGGTAACAGCACATTGCAGAAAAGGTAAGCCAGGGCTTTATAAATTTATTCTAGGAGTGTAAGAGCCAACCAAAATACTTAGACAAGTTTTTTTTGTTCTTTATTAAGTGTGTGTGTTTGTATGGTGTGTGTGTGTGTATGTATATATGGGGTGTGTTTGTGTATATGATGTGTGTGTATATGTTGTGTGTGTTTGTGTATATGGTGTGTGTGTGTATATGTTGTGTGTGTGTGTGTGTGTGTGTGTATGGTGTGTGTGTGTATGTATGGTGTGTGTGTATATGGTGTGTGTGTGTGTGTATGTATGTGTATGTATATATATATATATATATATATATATATATATATATATATACATATACATACATACATACATACATACATACATACAGGGAGTGCAGAATTATTAGGCAAGTTGTATTTTTGAGGATTAATTTTATTATTGAACAACAACCATGTTCTCAATGAACCCAAAAACAGAATTTATGTTTACCTGATAAATTACTTTCTCCAACGGTGTGTCCGGTCCACGGCGTCATCCTTACTTGTGGGATATTCTCTTCCCCAACAGGAAATGGCAAAGAGCCCAGCAAAGCTGGTCACATGATCCCTCCTAGGCTCCGCCTACCCCAGTCATTCGACCGACGTTAAGGAGGAATATTTGCATAGGAGAAACCATATGGTACCGTGGTGACTGTAGTTAAAGAAAATAAATTATCAGACCTGATTAAAAAAACCAGGGCGGGCCGTGGACCGGACACACCGTTGGAGAAAGTAATTTATCAGGTAAACATAAATTCTGTTTTCTCCAACATAGGTGTGTCCGGTCCACGGCGTCATCCTTACTTGTGGGAACCAATACCAAAGCTTTAGGACACGGATGAAGGGAGGGAGCAAATCAGGTCACCTAAATGGAAGGCACCACGGCTTGCAAAACCTTTCTCCCAAAAATAGCCTCAGAAGAAGCAAAAGTATCAAACTTGTAAAATTTGGTAAAAGTGTGCAGTGAAGACCAAGTCGCTGCCCTACATATCTGATCAACAGAAGCCTCGTTCTTGAAGGCCCAAGTGGAAGCCACAGCCCTAGTGGAATGAGCTGTGATTCTTTCGGGAGGCTGCCGTCCGGCAGTCTCGTAAGCCAATCTGATGATGCTTTTAATCCAAAAAGAGAGAGAGGTAGAAGTTGCTTTTTGACCTCTCCTTTTACCGGAATAAACAACAAACAAGGAAGATGTTTGTCTAAAATCCTTTGTAGCATCCAAATAGAATTTTAGAGCGCGAACAACATCCAAATTGTGCAACAAACGTTCCTTCTTTGAAACTGGTTTCGGACACAGAGAAGGTACGATAATCTCCTGGTTAATGTTTTTGTTAGAAACAACTTTTGGAAGAAAACCAGGTTTAGTACGTAAAACCACCTTATCTGCATGGAACACCAGATAAGGAGGAGAACACTGCAGAGCAGATAATTCTGAAACTCTTCTGGCAGAAGAAATTGCAACTAAAAACAAAACTTTCCAAGATAATAACTTAATATCAACGGAATGCAAGGGTTCAAACGGAACCCCCTGAAGAACTGAAAGAACTAAATTGAGACTCCAAGGAGGAGTCAAAGGTTTGTAAACAGGCTTAATTCTAACCAGAGCCTGAACAAAGGCTTGAACATCTGGCACAGCAGCCAGTTTTTTGTGAAGTAACACCGACAAGGCAGAAATCTGTCCCTTCAGGGAACTTGCAGATAATCCCTTTTCCAATCCTTCTTGAAGGAAGGATAGAATCCTAGGAATCTTAACCTTGTCCCAAGGGAATCCTTTAGATTCACACCAACAGATATATTTTTTCCAAATTTTGTGGTAAATCTTTCTAGTTACAGGCTTTCTGGCCTGAACAAGAGTATCGATAACAGAATCTGAGAACCCTCGCTTCGATAAAATCAAGCGTTCAATCTCCAAGCAGTCAGCTGGAGTGAAACCAGATTCGGATGTTCGAATGGACCCTGAACAAGAAGGTCTCGTCTCAAAGGTAGCTTCCAAGGTGGAGCCGATGACATATTCACCAGATCTGCATACCAAGTCCTGCGTGGCCACGCAGGAGCTATCAAGATCACCGACGCCCTCTCCTGATTGATCCTGGCTACCAGCCTGGGGATGAGAGGAAACGGCGGGAACACATAAGCTAGTTTGAAGGTCCAAGGTGCTACTAGTGCATCCACTAGAGCCGCCTTGGGATCCCTGGATCTGGACCCGTAGCAAGGAACTTTGAAGTTCTGACGAGAGGCCATCAGATCCATGTCTGGAATGCCCCACAGCTGAGTGACTTGGGCAAAGATTTCCGGATGGAGTTCCCACTCCCCCGGATGCAATGTCTGACGACTCAGAAAATCCGCTTCCCAATTTTCCACTCCTGGGATGTGGATAGCAGACAGGTGGCAGGAGTGAGACTCCGCCCATAGAATGATTTTGGTCACTTCTTCCATCGCTAGGGAACTCCTTGTTCCCCCCTGATGGTTGATGTACGCAACAGTTGTCATGTTGTCTGATTGAAACCGTATGAACTTGGCCCTCGCTAGCTGAGGCCAAGCCTTGAGAGCATTGAATATCGCTCTCAGTTCCAGAATATTTATCGGTAGAAGAGATTCTTCCCGAGACCAAAGACCCTGAGCTTTCAGGGATCCCCAGACCGCGCCCCAGCCCATCAGACTGGCGTCGGTCGTGACAATGACCCACTCTGGTCTGCGGAATGTCATCCCTTGTGACAGGTTGTCCAGGGACAGCCACCAACGGAGTGAGTCTCTGGTCCTCTGATTTACTTGTATCTTCGGAGACAAGTCTGTATAGTCCCCATTCCACTGACTGAGCATGCACAGTTGTAATGGTCTTAGATGAATGCGCGCAAAAGGAACTATGTCCATTGCCGCTACCATCAACCCGATCACTTCCATGCACTGAGCTATGGAAGGAAGAGGAACGGAATGAAGTATCCGACAAGAGTCTAGAAGTTTTGTTTTTCTGGCCTCTGTCAGAAAAATCCTAATTTCTAAGGAGTCTATTATTGTTCCCAAGAAGGGAACCCTTGTTGACGGGGATAGAGAACTCTTTTCCACGTTCACTTTCCATCCGTGAGATCTGAGAAAGGCCAGGACAATGTCCGTGTGAGCCTTTGCTTGAGGAAGGGACGACGCTTGAATCAGAATGTCGTCCAAGTAAGGTACTACAGCAATGCCCCTTGGTCTTAGCACAGCTAGAAGGGACCCTAGTACTTTTGTGAAAATCCTTGGAGCAGTGGCTAATCCGAAAGGAAGCGCCACGAACTGGTAATGTTTGTCCAGGAATGCGAACCTTAGGAACCGATGATGTTCCTTGTGGATAGGAATATGTAGATACGCATCCTTTAAATCCACCGTGGTCATGAATTGACCTTCCTGGATGGAAGGAAGAATAGTTCGAATGGTTTCCATCTTGAACGATGGAACCTTGAGAAACTTGTTTAAGATCTTGAGATCTAAGATTGGTCTGAACGTTCCCTCTTTTTTGGGAACTATGAACAGATTGGAGTAGAACCCCATCCCTTGTTCTCTTAATGGAACAGGATGAATCACTCCCATTTTTAACAGGTCTTCTACACAATGTAAGAATGCCTGTCTTTTTATGTGGTCTGAAGACAACTGAGACCTGTGGAACCTCCCCCTTGGGGGAAGTCCCTTGAATTCCAGAAGATAACCTTGGGAGACTATTTCTAGCGCCCAAGGATCCAGAACATCTCTTGCCCAAGCCTGAGCGAAGAGAGAGAGTCTGCCCCCCACCAGATCCGGTCCCGGATCGGGGGCCAACATTTCATGCTGTCTTGGTAGCAGTGGCAGGTTTCTTGGCCTGCTTTCCCTTGTTCCAGCCTTGCATTGGTCTCCAAGCTGGCTTGGCTTGAGAAGTATTACCCTCTTGCTTAGAGGACGTAGCACCTTGGGCTGGTCCGTTGCTACGAAAGGGACGAAAATTAGGTTTATTTTTTGCCTTGAAAAGCCGATCCTGAGGAAGGGCGTGGCCCTTACCCCCAGTGATATCAGAGATAATCTCTTTCAAGTCAGGGCCAAACAGCGTTTTCCCCTTGAAAGGAATGTTAAGTAGCTTGTTCTTGGAAGACGCATCAGCCGACCAAGATTTCAACCAAAGCGCTCTGCGCGCCACAATAGCAAACCCCGAATTCTTAGCCGCTAACCTAGCCAATTGCAGAGTGGCGTCTAGGGTGAAAGAATTAGCCAATTTGAGAGCATTGATTCTGTCCATAATCTCCTCAAAAGGAGGAGACTCACTATCGACCGCCTTTATCAGATCATCGAACCAGAAACATGCGGCTGTAGCGACAGGGACAATGCATGAAATTGGTTGTAGAAGGTAACCTTGCTGAACAAACATCTTTTTAAGCAAACCTTCTAATTTTTTATCCATAGGATCTTTGAAAGCACAACTATCCTCTATGGGTATAGTGGTGCGTTTGTTTAAAGTGGAAACCGCTCCCTCGACCTTGGGGACTGTCTGCCATAAGTCCTTTCTGGGGTCGACCATAGGAAACAATTTTTTAAATATGGGGGGAGGGACGAAAGGAATACCGGGCCTTTCCCATTCCTTGTTAACAATGTCCGCCACCCGCTTGGGTATAGGAAAAGCTTCTGGGAGCCCCGGCACCTCTAGGAACTTGTCCATTTTACATAGTTTCTCTGGGATGACCAACTTGTCACAATCATCCAAAGTGGATAATACCTCCTTAAGCAGAATGCGGAGATGTTCCAACTTAAATTTAAATGCAATCACATCAGGTTCAGCCTGTTGAGAAATGTTCCCTGAATCAGTAATTTCTCCCTCAGACAAAACCTCCCTGGCCCCATCAGACTGGGTTAGGGGCCCTTCGGAAATATTATCAGCGTCGTCATGCTCTTCAGTATCTAAAACAGAGCAGCCGCGCTTACGCTGATAAGTGTTCATTTTGGCTAAAATGTTTTTGACAGAATTATCCATTACAGCCGTTAATTGTTGCATAGTAAGGAGTATTGGCGCGCTAGATGTACTAGGGGCCTCCTGAGTGGGCAAGACTCGTGTAGACGAAGGAGGGAATGATGCAGTACCATGCTTACTCCCCTCACTTGAGGAATCATCTTGGGCATCATTGTCATTATCACATAAATCACATTTATTTAAATGAATAGGAATTCTGGCTTCCCCACATTCAGAACACAGTCTATCTGGTAGTTCAGACATGTTAAACAGGCATAAACTTGATAACAAAGTACAAAAAACGTTTTAAAATAAAACCGTTACTGTCACTTTAAATTTTAAACTGAACACACTTTATTACTGCAATTGCGAAAAAACATGAAGGAATTGTTCAAAATTCACCAAATTTCACCACAGTGTCTTAAAGCCTTAAAAGTATTGCACACCAAATTTGGAAGCTTTAACCCTTAAAATAACGGAACCGGAGCCGTTTTGAACTTTAACCCCTTTACAGTCCCTGGTATCTGCTTTGCTGAGACCCAACCAAGCCCAAAGGGGAATACGATACCAAATGACGCCTTCAGAAAGTCTTTTCTAAGTATCAGAGCTCCTCTCACATGCGACTGCATGCCATGCCTCTCAAAAACAAGTGCGCAACACCGGCGCAAAATGAGGCTCTGCTTATGCTTTGGGAAAGCCCCTAAAGAATAAGGTGTCTAATACAGTGCCTGCCGATATTATTATATCAAAATACCCAGATAAAATGATTCCTCAAGGGTAAATATGTGTTAATAATGAATCGATTTAGCCCAGAAAAAGTCTACAGTCTTAATAAGCCCTTGTGAAGCCCTTATTTACTTGCTGAATAAACATGGCTTACCGGATCCCATAGGGAAAATGACAGCTTCCAGCATTACATCGTCTTGTTAGAATGTGTCATACCTCAAGCAGCAAGAGACTGCACACTGTTCCCCCAACTGAAGTTAATTGCTCTCAACAGTCCTGTGTGGAACAGCCATGGATTTTAGTGACGGTTGCTAAAATCATTTTCCTCATACAAACAGAAATCTTCATCTCTTTTCTGTTTCTGAGTAAATAGTACATACCAGCACTATTTCAAAATAACAAACTCTTGATTGAATAATAAAAACTACAGTTAAACACTAAAAAACTCTAAGCCATCTCCGTGGAGATGTTGCCTGTACAACGGCAAAGAGAATGACTGGGGTAGGCGGAGCCTAGGAGGGATCATGTGACCAGCTTTGCTGGGCTCTTTGCCATTTCCTGTTGGGGAAGAGAATATCCCACAAGTAAGGATGACGCCGTGGACCGGACACACCTATGTTGGAGAAAAACTCATTAATATCAAAGCTGAATATTTTTGGAAGTAGTTTTTAGTTTGTTTTTAGTTTTAGCTATTTTAGGGGGATATCTGTGTGTGCAGGTGACTATTACTGTGCATAATTATTAGGCAACTTAACAAAAAACAAATATATACCCATTTCAATTATTTATTTTTACCAGTGAAACCAATATAACATCTCAACATTCACAAATATACATTTCTGACATTCAAAAACAAAACAAAATCAAATCAGTGACCAATATAGCCACCTTTCTTTGCAAGGACACTCAAAAGCCTGCCATCAATGGATTCTGTCAGTGTTTTGATCTGTTCACCATCAACATTGTGTGCAGCAGCAACCACAGCCTCCCAGACACTGTTCAGAGAGGTGTACTGTTTTCCCTCCTTGTAAATCTCACATTTGATGATGGACCACAGTTTCTCAATGGGGTTCAGATCAGGTGAACAAGGAGGCCATGTCATTAGATTTTCTTCTTTTATACCCTTTCTTGCCAGCCACGCTGTGGAGTACTTGGACGCGTGTGATGGAGCATTGTCCTGCATGAAAATCATGTTTTTCTTGAAGCATGCAGACTTCTTCCTGTACCACTGCTTGAAGAAGGTGTCTTCCAGAAACTGGCAGTAGGACTGGGAGTTGAGCTTGACTACATCCTCAACCCGAAAAGGCCCCACAAGCTCATCTTTGATGATACCAGCCCAAACCAGTACTCCACCTCCACCTTGCTGGCGTCTGAGTCGGACTGGAGCTCTCTGCCCTTTACCAATCCAGCCACGGGCCCATCCATCTGGCCCATCAAGACTCACTCTCATTTCATCAGTCCATAAAACCTTAGAAAAATCAGTCTTGAGATATTTCTTGGCCCAGTCTTGACGTTTCAGCTTGTGTGTCTTGTTCAGTGGTGGTCGTCTTTCAGCCTTTCTTACCTTGGCCATGTCTCTGAGTATTGCACACCTTGTGCTTTTGGGCACTCCAGTGATGTTGCAGCTCTGAAATATGGCCAAACTGGTGGCAAGTGGCATCTTGGCAGCTGCACGCTTGACTTTTCTCAGTTCATGGGCAGTTATTTTGCGCCTTGGTTTTTCCACACGCTTCTTGCAACCCTGTTGACTATTTTGAATGAAACGCTTGATTGTTCGATGATCACGCTTCAGAAGCTTTGCAATTTTAAGAGTGCTGCATCCCTCTGCAAGATCTCACTATTTTTGACTTTTCTGAGCCTGTCAAGTCCTTCTTTTGACCCATTTTGCCAAAGGAAAGGAAGTTGCCTAATAATTATGCACACCTGATATAGGGTGTTGATGTCATTAGACCACACCCCTTCTCATTACAGAGATGCAAATCACCTAATATGCTTAATTGGTAGTAGGCTTTCGAGCCTATACAGCTTGAAGTAAGACAACATGCATAGAGAGGATGATGTGGTCAAAATACTCATTTACCTAATAATTTTGCACTCCCTGTATAGATAGATAGATATATTGTGTGTAGAGATCACAGAAGCTGAAACTTTACCAAATAAGTTAATTTGATGTGTACAGTATTGGAATAATGGGGTTGTGGACCCTATTTAAGCCGTTGGCTGGGGTGTTTTTGCCTCCTCCTGGTGGCCAGGTGTTGTATTTCCCAACAGTAAGGAATGAAGTTGTGGACTCTCCCTGCCTTATGGGAAGAAAAAAGCAATATTTATATTCGTATCAAAATTCTTTTGTACAATTAACATGAAATATATATGAATTATGCTCGAACACGTTTTTTTAATCAAATATTTTATTTTACGGAGGTGCAAAATGAAAAACAAAATCTTTTTACAAAATATATAGCTCATACCAGAGGCAACAAACTCTGCTAGTAGGGGGTGAAGAAAAGAAAAGAAGGAAGGAAATATTTTTTAATATGTTATTCAGCCTGTCAGTTTGTGCTTTTTGAACTTTTTTTACTTTTGGTAAACTCAGCGTCAGTAACCAAAATGAATAAGAGTAGTGTGAAAAAGGCTTTCAATCAAAACAGTACAACTAAAGGGTGTGTGCAAATAGAAATGTTAAAATTATATATATATGTATGTGTGTGTGTGTTTGAGCTTTTTTGTTTTGCACCAGGAAAGCTCCCTTACCTCCAGTGACTGTTGCAATAATAGCATCCAGTCCAGGTCCAAAGATAGTAACATAGTAGATGAGGTTGAAAAAAGACCGAAGTTCATAGAGTTCAACCTATACAATTCTAAAATACTTACAAAAAGCTCCAGTTAATCTTAAATAATCCAACTAAATGGTGACCCATTTAATACTAGCATATCTATGAATTTTGTTTATAGACAGAAATGTATCCAAACAATTTTTAAATGTATCTAGGGTATTGGCAAACAAAATCCTTCCTTTAAAAGGAAGAGAAAGAAGTCTGCTTTTAGATACCCTATCAGCAGATCATGACTTGAGTCATAAGACTCTTCTATCAAGAACAGTCATATCAGCACTCTTTGCCTTAGTGCAAGTCATTTCAACAACAGCTGGACTGAAAATGAAACAGTAGTCTTGACCAACCTCAAGTTATTTTGCATTTCTTCAAGGGAAGCTTCTTGGGAAATAAGGTCAGAAATATTGTCACTCCAGACTGAATAGCTACAGCAATGCATGCTACACTGAAAGTTCTGAAATATATACTGTAGCCTGCCAGCTGGAAGAATCATCTGTGAAGACTTTCAAGCTTTCTGTCCACTTGATCCTTGAACAAGGTGATGTCCTCTAAAGGGATGGTTCTCCACATAGCCAAAGAAAAGATAGCACCATCAACCTTTGCAATAGTTTCCCATACCCCCAATTTTTCAGAGGAAAAAGTAACAAGAGAACAAAAGGAACACCTGGTTTGTTCCATTCCTTGGTGATTAAGTCAGAAATCAAATCGCCATCTTATTAAAGAAGCAGCTATAGCACAGGGGTGTAGGAACTGTTCCAGTGGGAAACGGTTAATCGGTCTGTGATAGCTATATTTGATGTGGTTGATCTTTATTTGAAAAAGCAGGAAAGTAAGCTTACAAGTCGGCCCATCTTTGGTTGAGCAACTGGGTAGAACTTGCTAATAGGTGGCTAAATGTAGCCACCAATCATCAAACTCTTTCCAGGGTACTTAACCAAAAATGGCCCGGTTCCTATGCTTACATTCCTGCTTTTTCAAATAAAGATACCAAGAGGACGAAGAGAAATTAATAATATGACTAAATTAGAAAGTTGCCTAAAAATTGTATGCGCTATTTGAATCATGAAAGAAAAAAAAATTGGGTTCAGTATTCCTTTAAAGGGACAGTCAACACCATATTTTTTGTTGTTTTAAAAGACAGATAATCCCTTAATTACCACTTCCCCATTTTTGCATAACCAACACAGTTATAATTATACACGTTTTACCTCTATAATTACCTTGTATTTAAGCCTCAGCAGACTGCCCCCTTATTTCAGTTATTTTGACAGACTTGCATTTTAGCAAATCGGAGTTGTCTCCATGGTAAATTCATGTGCATGAGATCAATGTTATCTATATGAAATACATGAACTAATGCCCTCTAGTGGTGAAAAACTATCAAAATGCATTTAGATTAGAGGCAGCCTTCAAAGTCTAAGAAATTAGCATATGAACCTCCTAGGTTTAGCTTTCAACTAAGAATACCAAAAGAACAAAGCAAAATTGGTGATAAAAGTAAAATGGAAAGTTGTTTAAAATTACATGCCCTATTTGAAACATGAAAGGTTTTTTTTAGACTTGACTGTCCCTTTAACCAAATTTGCACAATGTACAACTCAGAAAAACAGTGTACCTGAAGATTTAAATATACTAATATATTTTTTATTTATGTAGTGTTCTTGTAGTATAGAGTGGTCAGAGTTCCATTACGATTCAATCTGTGCTTTGATGATTTATTTACATTCTGGCTCGGTGCCAAAGAGTGGTGGATACTCAAGTGAGAGAAGCTAAAATCAGAATTTTCACATAGGACTTTATGTAATGCCAGAAAAAACATAATTTATGCTTACCTGATAAATTTATTTCTCTTGTGATGTATCGAGTCCACGGATTCATCCTTACTTGTGGGATATTCTTCTCCCCTACAGGAAGTGGCAGAGAGAGCACCCACAGCAGAGCTGCCTATATAGCTCCCCCCTTAGCTCCACCCCCCAGTCATTCGACCGAAGGCTAGGAAGAAAAAGGAAAAATTATAGGGTGCAGTGGTGACAAAGTTTAAAAATAAAAAACATAATTTATGTAAGAACTTACCTGATAAATTCATTTCTTTCATATTGGCAAGAGTCCATGAGCTAGTGACATATGGGATATACAATCCTACCAGGAGGGGCAAAGTTTCCCAAACCTCAAAATGCCTATAAATACACCCCTCCCCACACCCACAATTCAGTTTAACGAATAGCCAAGCAGTGGGGTGATAAAGAAAGGAGTAGAAAGCATCAACAAAGGAAATTTGGAAATAATTGTGCTTTATACAAAAAATCATAACCACCAAAAAAAGGGTGGGCCTCATGGACTCTTGCCAATATGAAAGAAATGAATTTATCAGATAAGTTCTTACATAAATTATGTTTTCTTTCATGTAATTGGCAAGAGTCCATGAGCTAGTGACATATGGGATATCAATACCCAAGATGTGGATCTCCACTCAAGAGTCACTAGAGAGGGAGGAAATAAAATAAAAACAGCCATAATCTGCTGAAAAAAATTAATCCACAACCCAATAATATAAGTTTATTTCATTTGAAAGAAAAAAACTTAAATCAAAAGCAGAAGAATCAAACTGAAACAGCTGCCTGAAGAACTACTGCTTCCGAAGAAGCAAATACATCAAAACGGTAGAATTTAGTAAATGTATGCAAAGAGGACCAAGTTGCCGCTTTGCAAATCTGATCAACTGAAGCTTCATTCTTAAAAGCCCACGAAGTGGAGACTGATCTAGTAGAATGAGCTGTAATTCTCTGAGGCGGGGCCTGACCTGACTCAAAATAAGCTTGATGAATCAAAAGTTTCAACCAAGAAGCCAAGGAAATAGCAGAAGACTTCTGACCTTTCCTAGGACCAGAAAATAAAACAAATAGACTGAAAGTCTTCCTGAAATATTTAGTAGCTTCCACATAATATTTCAAAGCTCTTAAGACATCCAAAGAATGTAGGGAACTTTCCAAAGAATTCTTAGGATTAGGACACAAGGAAGGGACAACAATTTCTCTACTAATATTGTTAGAATTCACAACCTTAGGTAAAGAGCTGTAGGAAAGAGCAGATAACTCAGAAACTCTTCTAGCAGAAGAGATGGCCAAAAGGAACAACACTTTCTAAGAAAGTAGTTTAATGTCCAAAGAATGCATTGGCTCAAATGGAAGAACCTGTAAATCCGTCAGAACCAAATTAAGACTCCAAGGAGGAGAAATTGATTAAATAACAGGCTTAAAAAGAACTAAAGCCTGTACAAAACAGTGTATATAAGGAAGTATAGCAATCTTTCTGTGAAAAAAAACAGAAAGAGCGGAGATTTGTCCTTTCAAGGAACTTGCAGACAAACCCTTATCCAAACCGTGATGAAAAAACTGTAAAATTCTAGGAATTCTTAAAGAATGCCAGGAGAATTTATGAGAAGAACACTATGAAATGTAAGTCTTCCAAACTCTATAATAAATCTTTCTAGAAACAGATTTACGAGCTTGTAACATAGTATTAATCACTGAGTCAGAGAAACCTCTATGACTTAGTACTAAGCGTTCAATTTCCATACCTTCAAATTTAATGATTTGAGATCCTGATGGAAAAACGGACCTTGGGATAGTAGGTCTGGCCGAACAGAAGTGGCCAAGGCGGGCAACTGGACATCCGAACCAGATCTGCATACCAAAACCTGTGTGGCCATGCTGGAGCCACCAGCAACACAAATGATTGTTCCATGATGATTTTGGAGATCACTCTTGGAAGGAGAACTAGAGGCGGGAAAATGTAAGCAGGATGATAACACCAAGGAAGTGTCAGCGCATCCACTGCTTCCGCCTGAACATCCCTGGACCTGGACAGCTATCTGGGAAGTTTCTTGTTTAGATGAGAGGCCATGAGATCTCTCTCTGGAAGACCCCACAATTGAACAATCTGAGAAAACACATCTGGATGGAGAGACCACTCCCCTGGATGTAAAGTCTGGCGGCTGAGATAATCCGCCTCCCAATTGTCTACTCCTGGGATATGCACCGCAGAGATTAGACAAGAGCTGGATTCCGCCCAAACAAGTATCCGAGATACTTCTTTCATAGCTCGGGGACTGTGAGTCCCACCCTGATGATTGAGATATGCCACTGTTGTGATAATGTCTGTCTGAAAACAAATGAACGGTTCTCTCTTTAGCAAAGTCCAAAACTGAAGAACTCTGAGAATTGCACGGAGTTCTAAAATATTGATTGGTAATCTTGCCTCTTGAGATTTCCAAACCCCTTGTGCTGTCAGAGATCCCCAAACAGCTCCCCAACCTGAAAGACATGCATCTGTTGTGATCACAGTCCAGGTTAGCCGAACAAAAGAAGCCCCTTGAACTAAACAATGGAGATCTATCCACCATGTCAGAGAGTGTCGTACATTGATTCAGCATACAAAGCTGTAGAGGTCTCATGTGAAAACGAGCAAAGGGGATCACGTCCGATGCTGCAGTCATAAGACCTAAAACTTCCATGCACATAGCCACTGAAGGAAATGACTGAGACTGAAGGTGCCGGCATGCTGCAACCAATTTTAAATGTCTATTGTCTGTTAGAGACAGAGTCATGGACACTGAATCTATCTGGAAGCCTAAAAAGGTGACCCTTGTCCGAGGAATCAAACTTTTGGTAAATTGATCCTCCAAACATGTTTCCAAAGAAACAACACTAGTTGATTCATGTGAGATTCTGCAGTACGCAAAGACTGAGCTAGTACCAAGATACCGTCCAAATAAGGAAACACCACAATACCCTGTTCTCTGATTACAGAGAGTAGGGCACCCAGAACCTTTGAAAAGATTCTTGGAGCTGTTGCTAGGCCAAATGGAAGAGCAACAAATTGGTAATGCTTGTTTAGAAAAGAGAATCTCAGAAATTGATAATGTTATGGATGAATCGGAATATGAAGGTATGCATCCTGCAAGTCTATTGTGGACATATAATGTCCTTGCTGAACAAAAGGCAGAATAGTCCTTATAGTCACCATCTTGAAAGTTGGTATTCTTACATAACGATTCAAAATTTTCAGATCCAGAACTGGTCTGAATAAATTTTCCTTCTTTGGTACAATGAATAGATTTGAATAAAAACTCCAAACCTTGTTCCTGAGGAGGAACTGGCATGATTACCCCTGAGGACTCCAGGTCTGAAACACACTTCAGGAAAGCCTGAGCTTTTACTGGATTTACTGGGATACGCGAGAGAAAAAATCTTCACACAGGAGGTCTTACTCTGAATCCTATTCGATACCCTTGAGAGACAATGCTCTGAATCCATTGATTTTGGACAGATTTTATCCAAATATCCTTGAAAAACTTTAATCTACCCCCTACCAGCTGAGCTGGAATGAGGGCCGCATCTTCATGCGGACTTAGGGGCTTACTTTGGTTTCCTAAATGGCTTGGATTTATTCCAATTTGAGGAAGGCTTCCAATTGGAAGCAGACTCCTTAGGGGGAGGATTAAGTTTTTGTTCCTTATTCTGACGAAAGGAACGAAAAATGTTAGAAGCTTTAGATTTACCCTTAGGTTTTTAATCCTGAGGCAGAAAAACTCCCTTCCCCCAGTGACAGTTGAAATAATAGAATCCAACTGAGAACCAAATAAATTATTACCTTGGAAAGAAAGAGATAGTAATCTAGATTTAGATGTCATATCAGCATTCCAAGATTTAAGCCACAAAGCTCTTCTAGCTAAAATAGCTAAAGACATGGATTTAACATCAATTTTGATAATATCAAAAATTGCATCACAAATAAAATGATTAGCATATTGCAATAGGCGAATAACGCTAGATAAGTCAGAATCCAATTCCTGTTGCACTAAATTCTCCAACCAGAAGGTTGATGCAGCCGCAACATCAGCCAAAGAAATTTGGATGCGTGAACAGACCTTGGATTAGAAGGTCCTGCCTCATTGGCAGAGTCCATGGTAGAACCGAGGACATGTCCACTAGGTCTGCATACCAAGTCCTGCGTGGCCACGCAGGTGCTATCAGAATCACCAAAGCTCTCTCCTGCTTTATTCTGGCAACCAGACGTAGAAGGAGAGGAAATACATAGGCCAGATTGAAGGACCAAGGCACTGCTAGAGCATCTATCAGTACCGCCTTGGGATCCCGGGACCTGGACCAGTAACGAGACAGTTTGGCATTCTGACGGAACACCATCAGATCCAATTCTGGTGTGCCCCATAGCTGAATCAGCTGGGCAAATACCTCCGGATGGAGTTCCCACTCCCCCAGATGAAAAGTCTAACGACTTAGGAAATCTGCCTCCCAGTTCTCTACTCCTGGGATGTGGATTGCCGAGAGATGGCAAGAGTGATCCTCTGCCCATCGGATTATTTTGGTTACCTCCATCATCGCTAGAGAACTCCTTGTTCTTCCTTGATGATTTATATAAGCTACAGTCGTGATGTTGTCCGACTGAAACCTGATGAATTTGGCCGCAGCAAGCTGAGGCCACGCCTGAAGTGCATTGAATATCACTCTCGGTTCTAGAATATTTATCGGGAGAAGAGATTCCTCCCGAGACCATAAGCCCTGTGCTTTCAGGGAGTTCCAGACTGCATCCCAGCCTAGCAGGCTGGTATCTGTCATTACAATGAGCCACTCTGGCCTGCGGAAACACATTCCCTGAGACAGGTGGTCCTGAGACAACCACCAGAGAAGAGAATCTCTGGTCTCCTGGTCCAGATGCAGTTGAGGAGACAAATCTGCATAATCCCCATTCCACTGTTTGAGCATGCATAGATGTAGTGGTCTGAGGTGTAGGCGGGCAAAAGGAACTATGTCCATTGCCGCTACCATGAGTCCGATTACCTCCATATACTGAGCCACTGATGGCCGAGGAATGGAATGAATAGCTCGGCAAGTGGTTAAGAGCTTTGATTTTCTGACCGCCATCAGAAATATTTTCATTTCTACCGAGTCTATCAGAGTCCCTAGGAAGGAAACTCTTATAAGAGGGAAGAGAGAACTCTTTTTTAAAGTTCACCGTCCACCCGTGAGATCTCAGAAAAGCCAACACAATGTCCGTGTGAGACTTGGATAGCTGGAAAGTTAACGCCTGAAATAAGATGTCGTCTAGATAAGGCGCCACTGCTATGCCCCGTGGTCGTAGAACCGCCAGAAGGGACCCTAGCACTCTTGTGAAAATTCTATATATTGACCCTCCTGGATCAGAGGTAGAATAGACCGAATAGTCTCCATCTTGAATGATGGAACTTTGAGGAACTTGTTTAGAATGTTGAGATCCAAGATTGATCTGAAAGTTCCCTCTTTTTTGGAAACCACAAACAGGTTTGAGTAAAAACCTAGCCCCTGTTCCTCTTTTGGGACTGGGCGGATCACCCCCATGGTATGTAGATCTTCTACACAGGGTAAGAACGCCTCTCTCTTTGTCTGTTTACAGACAATCGAGAAATGTGAAAAGTCCCCCTTGGAAGAGAGCCTTTGAATTCCAGAAAATATCCCTGGGACACAATTTCTAAAACCCAGGGATCGTGAAACATCTCTTGCCCAAGCCTGAGCGAAGAGATAGAGTCTGCCCCTACTAGATACGGTCCTGGATCGGGGGCTACCCCTTCATGCTGTCTTAGAGGCAGCTGCAGGCTTCTTGGCCTGTTTACCCTTGTTCCAAGCCTGGTTAGGTCTCCAGACTGACTTGGATTGGGCAAAATTCCCCTCTTGCTTTGCAGCAGAGGAAGCTGAAGCGGGACCACTCTTGAAATTCCAAAAGGAACGAAAATTATTTTGTTTGGTCCTCATCTTATTTGATCTATACTGAGGGAGGGCATGACCTTTCCCTCCAGTGATGTCTGAAATAATCTCTTTCAGTTCAAGCCCGAATAGGGTCTTTCCTTTGAAAGGGATGTTCAAAAATTTAGTTTTAGATGACACATCAGCAGACCAGGATTTAAGCCATAACACCCTGCATGCTAAAATGGCAAAACCTGAATTATTTGCCGCTAATTTAGCCAGTTGAAAAGCGGCATCTGTAATAAGAGAATTAGCCAATTTAAGGGCCTTAATTCTGTCCAAAATTTCTTCTAATGGAGTCTCCATCTGAAGAGCCTCTTCTAGAGCCTTAAACCAGAAAGCAGCTGCAGTAGTTGCAGGAACAATGCACGCAATAGGTTGAAGAAGAAAACCTTGATGAACCAAAATTTTCTTCAGGAGACCCTCTAATTTTTTTTTTTTTTTAAAAGAGCTTTATTGAAAAAGTAAACAAACATAATACAATAAGATCACTTGTAATGACAGACACCATTTCTACCAAAAACAATTCTAATGATAACAATGTATAGCAGTCTAAGAGGCCCTATTTACATAGAGTCCCGGTGAACAGGATAAGAGTGAACAGCAATCAGCTGCCAGCTGAGTGTCAGACAAGATCAAAGTGAATGATTAGCTCTCTACTTACGTTTTCAAAGAATTTTCCAATAACTAATGACATGTCTTTTAAGGTCAAGACATGATGCTTAGTTAACAAATACAAACATGAACTATTCAGGTCTAAAGAAGATATAAAGATAAATTAAATATGTCCCGGTTTGCTGTCAAGCTCAGTAGTTCCGGCACCACCAGCCCTCCGGTATTTACACAGTCAGGAGGGCAAGAAGGAACCGGGTATAGGTGAATGGTAGAATGAGGAGCAAGGAAAAATAGAGAAGGGGAAAAATTTCAGGAGGGGTGAGGGAGAGAGAAGAAAAAAAAAAAAAAAAAAAGGAAAAAATATGGCACAGACTGTCTACCAATCTGAGATTACCTTCTTACCCAGAGACCCTCTAATTTTTTATCCACAGGATCTTTGAAAGCACAACTGACTTCAATAGGTATAGCTGTACGCTTAGACAGAGTAGAAATAGCTCCCTCCATCTTAGGAACTGTCTGCCACGAGTCCCGCATGGTGTCAGATACAGATATGGGAAACATTTTCTTAAAAAACAGAATTTATGCTTACCTGATAAATTACTTTCTCCAACGGTGTGTCCGGTCCACGGCGTCATCCTTACTTGTGGGATATTCTCTTCCCCAACAGGAAATGGCAAAGAGCCCAGCAAAGCTGGTCACATGATCCCTCCTAGGCTCCGCCTACCCCAGTCATTCGACCGACGTACAGGAGGAAATATGCATAGGAGAAACCATATGATACCGTGGTGACTGTAGTTAGAGAAAATAATTCATCAGACCTGATTAAAAAAACCAGGGCGGGCCGTGGACCGGACACACCGTTGGAGAAAGTAATTTATCAGGTAAGCATAAATTCTGTTTTCTCCAACATAGGTGTGTCCGGTCCACGGCGTCATCCTTACTTGTGGGAACCAATACCAAAGCTTTAGGACACGGATGAAGGGAGGGAGCAAATCAGGTCACCTAAATGGAAGGCACCACGGCTTGCAAAACCTTTCTCCCAAAAATAGCCTCCGAAGAAGCAAAAGTATCAAATTTGTAAAATTTGGCAAAAGTGTGCAGTGAAGACCAAGTCGCTGCCTTACATATCTGGTCAACAGAAGCCTCGTTCTTGAAGGCCCATGTGGAAGCCACAGCCCTAGTGGAGTGAGCTGTGATTCTTTCAGGAGGCTGCCGTCCGGCAGTCTCATAAGCCAAACGGATAATGCTTTTAAGCCAAAAAGAAAGAGAGGTAGAAGTTGCTTTTTGACCTCTCCTTTTACCCGAATAAACAACAAACAAAGAAGAAGTTTGTCTGAAATCTTTAGTGGCCTCTAAATAGAATTTTAGAGCACGGACTACGTCCAAATTGTGTAACAAACGTTCCTTCTTTGAAACTGGATTCGGGCACAAAGAAGGTACAACTATCTCCTGGTTAATATTCTTGTTGGAAACAACTTTCGGAAGAAAACCAGGCTTAGTACGCAAAACCACCTTATCTGCATGGAACACCAGATAAGGCGGAGAACACTGCAGAGCAGATAACTCAGAAACTCTTCTAGCAGAAGAAATTGCAACCAAAAACAAAACTTTCCAAGATAATAACTTAATATCTACGGAATGTAAGGGTTCAAACGGAACCCCTTGAAGAACTGAAAGAACTAGATTAAGACTCCAGGGAGGAGTCAAAGGTCTGTAAACAGGCTTGATTCTAACCAGAGCCTGAACAAACGCTTGAACGTCTGGCACAGCTGCCAGCCTTTTGTGAAGTAAAACAGATAACGCAGAAATCTGTCCCTTCAGAGAACTTGCAGATAATCCCTTCTCCAAACCCTCTTGTAGAAAGGATAAAATCCTAGGAATTTTTATCTTGTTCCATGGGAATCCTTTAGATTCACACCAACAGATATATTTTTTCCATATCTTATGGTAAATTTTCCTAGTCACAGGCTTTCTAGCCTGAATCAGAGTATCTATTACAGAATCTGAAAACCCACGCTTTGATAAAATCAAGCGTTCAATCTCCAAGCAGTCAGTTGGAGAGAAACCAGATTCGGATGTTCGAATGGACCTTGAACAAGAAGGTCCTGTCTCAAAAGGTAGCTTCCATGGTGGAGCCGATGACATATTCACCAGGTCTGCATACCAAGTCCTGCGTGGCCACGCAGGAGCTATCAAGATCACCGAAGCCCTCTCCTGGTTGATCCTGGCTACCAGCCTGGAAATGAGAGGAAACGGTGGGAAAACATAAGCTAGGTTGAAGGTCCAAGGTGCTACTAGTGCATCTACTAGAGTCGCCTTGGGATCCCTGGATCTGGACCCGTAACAAGGAACCTTGAAGTTCTGACGAGACGCCATCAGATCCATGTCTGGAATGCCCCATAATTGAGTTATTTGGGCAAAGATTTCCGGGTGGAGTTCCCACTCCCCCGGATGGAATGTCTGACGACTCAGAAAATCCGCTTCCCAATTTTCCACTCCTGGGATGTGGATTGCAGACAAGTGGCAAGAGTGATCCTCCGCCCATTGAATTATCTTGGTCACTTCCTCCATCGCCAGGGAACTCCTTGTTCCCCCCTGATGGTTGATATATGCAACTGTCGTCATGTTGTCTGATTGAAACCTTATGAATTTGGCCTTTGTTAGATGAGGCCAAGCTTTGAGAGCATTGAATATCGCTCTCAGTTCCAGAATGTTTATCGGGAGAAGAGATTCTTCCCGAGACCATAGACCCTGAGCTTTCAGGGGTTCCCAGACCGCGCCCCAGCCCACCAGACTGGCGTTGGTCGTGACAATGACCCACTCTGGTCTGCGGAAGCTCATTCCCTGTGACAGGTTGTCCAGGATTAGCCACCAACGGAGTGAATCTCTGGTCCTTTGATCTACTTGAATCGTCGGAGACAAGTCTGTATAATCCCCATTCCACTGTCTGAGCATGCACAGTTGTAATGGTCTTAGATGAATTCGTGCAAAAGGAACTATGTCCATTGCTGCAACCATCAATCCTATTACTTCCATGCATTGCGCTATGGAAGGACGAAGAACAGAATGAAGAACTTGACAAGAGCTTAGAAGTTTTGATTTTCTGACCTCTGTCAGAAAAATCCTCATTTCTAAGGAATCTATTATTGTTCCCAAGAAGGGAACTCTTGTTGACGGGGAAAGAGAACTTTTTTCTATGTTCACTTTCCATCCGTGAGATCTGAGAAAGGCTAGGACGATGTCCGTATGAGCCTTTGCTTTTGACAGAGACAACGCTTGAATCAGGATGTCGTCCAAGTACGGTACTACTGCAATGCCCCTTGGTCTTAGAACCGCTAGAAGGGACCCTAGTACCTTTGTGAAAATTCTCGGAGCAGTGGCTAATCCGAATGGAAGTGCCACAAACTGGTAATGCTTGTCCAGAAAAGCGAACCTTAGGAACTGATGATGTTCCTTGTGGATAGGAATATGGAGGTACGCATCCTTTAAATCCACCGTGGACATAAATTGACCTTCCTGGATGGTAGGAAGGATCGTTCGAATGGTTTCCATTTTGAACGATGGAACCCTGAGAAATTTGTTTAGGATCTTGAGATCTAGAATTGGTCTGAATGTTCCCTCTTTTTTGGGAACTATGAACAGGTTGGAGTAAAACCCCATCCCTTGTTCTCTTATTGGAACTGGATGAATTACTCCCATCTTTAACAGGTCTTCTACACAATGTAAGAATGCCTGTCTTTTTATTTGGTTTGAAGATAATTGAGACCTGTGGAACCTTCCCCTTGGGGGTAGTTCCTTGAATTCCAGGAGATAACCTTGAGAAACTATTTCTAGTGCCCAAGGATCCTGAACATCTCTTGCCCAGGCCTGAGCAAAGAGAGAAAGTCTGCCCCCCACCAGATCCGGTCCCGGATCGGGGGCCATCCCTTCATGCTGTTTTGGTAGCAGTGGCAGGCTTCTTGGCCTGCTTACCCTTGTTCCAGCCTTGCATCGGTCTCCAGGCTGGTTTGGGTTGAGAAGTATTATCCTCTTGCTTAGAGGATGTAGAAGTAGAGGCTGGTCCGTTTCTGCGAAAGGGACGAAAATTAGGCTTATTTCTAGCCTTAAAAGACCTATCCTGAGGAAGGGCGTGGCCCTTTCCTCCGGTGATGTCTGAAATAATCTCTTTCAAATCAGGACCAAACAGTGTTTTGCCCTTGAAAGGGATATTAAGCAATTTTGTCTTGGAAGACACATCCGCTGACCAAGACTTTAGCCAGAGCGCTCTGCGCGCCACGATAGCAAACCCTGAATTTTTCGCCGCTAATCTCGCTAATTGCAAAGCGGCATCTAGAATAAAAGAGTTAGCCAATTTAAGTGCATGAACTCTGTCCATAACCTCCTCATACGAAGATTCTTTATTGAGCGACTTTTCTAGTTCTTCGAACCAGAAACACGCTGCCGTAGTGACAGGAACAATGCATGAAATTGGTTGAAGAAGGTAACCTTGCTGAACAAACATTTTTTTAAGCAAACCCTCTAATTTTTTATCCATAGGATCTTTAAAAGCACAACTATCTTCTACGGGAATAGTAGTGCGTTTGTTTAGAGTAGAGACCGCCCCCTCGACCTTAGGAACTGTCTGTCATAAGTCCTTTCTGGGGTCGACTATAGGAAATAATTTCTTAAATATAGGGGGAGGAACAAAAGGTATGCCGGGCCTTTCCCATTCCTTGTTTACTATGTCCGCCACCCGCTTGGGTATAGGAAAAACATCGGGGGGCACCGGAACCTCTAGGAACTTGTCCATCTTACATAATTTCTCTGGAATGACCAAATTGTCACAATCATCCAGAGTAGATAATACCTCCTTAAGCAGTGCGCGGAGATGTTTTAATTTAAATTTAAAAGTTACAACATCAGGTTCAGCTTGTTGAGAAATTTTTCCTGAATCTGAAATTTCTCCCTCAGACAAAACCTCCCTCCTGACCCCTTCAGATTGGTGTGAGGGTATGTCAGAAACGTTATCATCAGCGTCCTCTTGCTCTTCAGTGTTTAAAACAGAGCAATCGCGCTTTCTTTGATAAGTAGGCATTTTAGATAAAATATTTGCAATAGAATTATCCATAACAGCCGTTAATTGTTGCATAGTAATAAGTATTGGCGCACTAGATGTACTAGGGGCCTCTTGTGTGGGCAAAACTGGTGTAGACACAGAAGGGGGTGATGCAGTACCATGCTTACTCCCCTCATCTGAAGAATCATCTTGGGCACTATTATTATCTGTGGCATCATTGTCCCTACTTTGTTTGGACACCATGTCACAATTATCACAAATATTTAAATGGGGAGACACATTGGCTTTCATACATATAGAACATCGTTTATCTGATGGTTCAGACATGTTAAACAGGCTTAAACTTGTCAACAAAGCACAAAAAACGTTTTAAAATAAAACCGTTACTGTCACTTTAAATTTTAAACAGAACACACTTTATTACTGAATATGCGAAAAAGTATGAAGCAATTGTTCAAAATTCACCAAAATTTCACCACAGTGTCTTAAAGCCTTAAAAGTATTGCACACCAAATTTGAAAGCTTTAACCCTTAAAATAACGGAACCGGAGCCGTTTTTACATTTAACCCCTATACAGTCCCAGGAATCTGCTTTGCTGAGACCCAACCAAGCCCAGAGGGGAATACGATACCAAATGACGCCTACTATAAGCTTTTTCAGTGGATCTTAGCTCCTCACACATGCATCTGCATGCCTTGCCTTCCAAAAACAACTGCGCATTAGTGGCGCGAAAATGAGGCTCTGCCTATGACTAGAGAAGGCCCCCATCTGAAAAAGGTGTCCATACAGTGCCTGCCGTTTTTTAACAACAATCCCCAAGATTATAATAACTATAAAGAGCTATAATCTGTCAAATATGCTTAGCAAAGTAATCGTTTTAGCCCAGAAAAATGTCTACCAGTTTTTTAAGCCCTTATAAAGCCTTTATTCTTTTACTTAATCTAAGAAAATGGCTTACCGGTCCCCATAGGGAAAAACATAATTTATGTAAGAACTTACCTGATAAATTCATTTCTTTCATATTAGCAAGAGTCCATGAGCTAGTGACGTATGGGATATACATTCCTACCAGGAGGGGCAAAGTTTCCCAAACCTTAAAATGCCTATAAATACACCCCTCACCACACCCACAATTCAGTTTAACGAATAGCCAAGAAGTGGGGTGATAAGAAAAAAGTGCGAAAGCATATAAAATAAGGAATTGGAATAATTGTGCTTTATACAAAAAAATCATAACCACCACAAAAAAGGGCGGGCCTCATGGACTCTTGCTAATATGAAAGAAATGAATTTATCAGGTAAGTTCTTACATAAATTATGTTTTCTTTCATGTAATTAGCAAGAGTCCATGAGCTAGTGACGTATGGGATAATGACTACCCAAGATGTGGATCTTTCCACACAAGAGTCACTAGAGAGGGAGGGATAAAATAAAGACAGCCAATTCCTGCTGAAAATAATCCACACCCAAAATAAAGTTTAATGAAAAACATAAGCAGAAGATTCAAACTGAAACCGCTGCCTGAAGTACTTTTCTACCAAAAACTGCTTCAGAAGAAGAAAATACAACAAAATGGTAGAATTTGGTAAAAGTATGCAAAGAGGACCAAGTTGCCGCTTTGCAAATCTGATCAACCGAAGCTTCATTCCTAAACGCCCAGGAAGTAGAAACTGACCTAGTAGAATGAGCTGTAATCCTATGAGGCGGAGTCTTACCCGACTCAACATAGGCAAGATGAAATAAAGATTTCAACCAAGATGCCAAAGAAATGGCAGAAGTTTTCTGGCCTTTCTAAAACCGGAAAAGATAACAAATAAACTAGAAGTCTTTCGGAAAGACTTAATAGCTTCAACATAATATTTCAAAGCTCTAATAACATCCAAAGAATGCAACGATTTCTCCTTAGAATTCTTAGGATTAGGACATAATGAAGGAACCACAATGTCTCTACTAATGTTGTTGGAATTCACAACTTAGGTAAAAATTCAAAAGAAGTTCGCAACACCGCCTTATCCTGATGAAAAATCAGAAAAGGAGACTCACAAGAAAGAGCAGATAATTCAGAAACTCTTCTGGCAGAAGAGATGGCCAAAAGGAACAAAACTTTCCAAGAAAGTAATTTAATATCCAATGAATGCATAGGTTCAAATGGAGGAGCTTGAAGAGCCCCCAGAACCAAATTCAAACTCCAAGGAGGAGAAATTGACTTAATGACAGGCTTTATACGAACCAAAGCTTGTACAAAACAATGAATATCAGGAAGAAGAGCAATCTTTCTGTGAAAAAGAACAGAAAGAGCAGAGATTTGACCTTTCAAGGAACTTGCGGACAAACCCTTATCTAAACCATCCTGAAGAAACTGTAATATTCTCGGTATTCTAAAAGAATGCCAAGAAAAATGATGAGAAAGACACCAAGAAATATAAGTCTTCCAGACTCTATAATATATCTCTCTGGATACAGATTTACGAGCCTGTAACATAGTATTAATCACAGAGTCAGAGAAACCTCTTTGACCAAGAATCAAGCGTTCAATCTCCATACCTTTAAATTTAAGGATTTCAGATCCTGATGGAAAAAAGGACCTTGAGACAAAAGGTCTGGTCTTAACGGAAGAGTCCACGGTTGGCAAGAGGCCATCCGGACAAGATCCGCATACCAAAACCTGTGAAGCCATGCCGGAGCTACCAGCAGAACAAACGAGCATTCCTTCAGAATCTTGGAGATTACTCTTGGAAGAAGAACTAGAGGCGGAAAGATATAGGCAGGATGATACTTCCAAGGAAGTGATAATGCATCCACTGCCTCCGCCTGAGGATCCCGGGATCTGGACAGATACCTGGGAAGTTTCTTGTTTAGATGAGAAGCCATCAGATCTATTTCTGGAAGTTCCCACATTTGAATAATCTGAAGAAATACCTCTGGGTGAAGAGACCATTCGCCCGGATGCAACGTTTGGCGACTGAGATAATCCGCTTTCCAATTGTCCATACCTGGGATATGAACCGCAGAGATTAGACAGGAGCTGCATTCCGCCCAAACCAAAATTCGAGATACTTCTTTCATAGCCAGAGGACTGTGAGTCCCTCCTTGATGATTGATGTATGCCACAGTTGTGACATTGTCTATCTGAAAACAAATGAACAACTCTCTCTTCAGAAGAGGCCAAGACTGAAGAGCTCTGAAAATTGCACGGAGTTCCAAAATATTGATCGGAAATCTCACCTCCTGAGATTCCCAAACCCCTTGTGCCGTCAGATACCCCCACACAGCTCCCCAACCTGTAAGACTTGCATCTGTTGAGATTATAGTCCAGGTCGGAAGAACAAAGAAGCCCCCTGAACTAAACGATGGTGATCTGTCCACCATGTCAGAGAGTGTCGTAAAATCGGTTTAAATATATTAATTGAGATATCTTTGAGTAATCCCTGCACCATTGGTTCAGCATACAGAGCTGAAGAGGTCGCATGTGAAAACGAGCAAAGGAGATCGCATCTGATGCGGCAGTCCTAAGACCCAACATTTCCATGCATAAGGCTACCAAAGGGAATGATTGTGACTGAAGGTTTTGACAAGCTGATATCAATGTTAAACTTCTCTTGTCTGACAAGGACAGAGTCATAGACACTGAATTTATCTAGAAACCTAAAAAGGTTACCCTTGTCTGAGGAATCAATGAACTGATTGGTAAATTGATCCTCCAACCATGAACTTGAAGAAAACAACACAAGTCGATTCGTATGAGATTCTTCGAAAATGAGAAGACTGAGCAAGTACCAAGATATCGTCCAAATAAGGAAATACCAAAACCCTATTCTCTGATTACAGAAAGAAGGGCACCGAGAACCTTTGAAAAAAATTCTTGGAACTGAGGCTAGGCCAAACGGTAGAGCCACAAAACTGGTAATGCTTGTCTAAAAAGAGAATCTCAGACACTAAAAGTGATCTGGATGAATCGGAATATGCAGATACACATCCTGTAAATCTATTGTAGACATATAATGCCCTTGCTAAACAAAAGGCAGGATAGTCCTACAGTAACCATCTTGAATGTTGGTATCCTAACATAACGATTCAATAATGATAGATCCAGAACTGGTCTGAAGGAATTGACCTTCTTTGGTACAATGAAGAGATAAAATAAAACCCCAGCCCCTGTTCCAGAACTGGAACTGGCATAAATACTCCAGCCAACTCTAGATCTGAAACACATTTCAGAAATGCTGAGCCTTTGCTGTGTTAACTGGGACACGGAAAAGAAAAGAATCTCTTAGCAGGAGGCCTTAACTTGAAGCCAATTCTGTACCTTTCTGAAACAATGTTTCTGAAACCAGAGATTAAGAACGGAATTGATCCAAATTTCTTTGAAGAAAACGTAATCTGCCCCATACCAGCTGAGCTGGAATAAGGGCCGCACCTTCATAGGTACTTAGGAGCTGGCTATAGGTTTCTATAAGGCTTGGATATATTCCAAACTGGAAATAGTTTCCAAACTGATACCGCTCCTGAGGATGAAGGATCAGGCTTTTGTTCCTTGTTGTGAGGAAAGGAACGAAAATGATTATTTACCCTGGAAAGAAAGGGAAAGCAAAGTTGACTTAGAAGACATGTCAGCATTCCAAGTTTAATCCATAAAGCTTTTCTAGCTAAAATAGCTAGAGACATATACCTGACATCAACTCTAATGATATCAAAAGATGGTATCACCAATAAAATTATTAGCATGTTATAGAATAATAATAATGCTATAAAATTATGATCTGTTACTTGTTGCGCTAAAGCTTCTAACCAAAAAGTTGAAGCTGCAGCAACATCCGCTAAAAATATAGCAGGTCTAAGAAGATTACCTGAACATAAGTAAGCTTTTCTTAGAAAGGATTCAATTTTCCTATCTAAAGGATCCTTAAATGAAGTACTATCTGCCATAGGAATAGTAGTACATTAGCAGGAGTAGAGACAGCCCCATAACCTTAGGGATTTTTGTCCCAAAAAACTCTAATCTGTCAGATGGCACAGGATATAATTTGCTTAAACGTCTAGAAGGAGTAAATAAATTACCCAAATTATTCCATTCCCTGGAATTACTTCAGAAATAGCATCAGGGAGATAAAACACTTCTGGAATAACTACAGGAGATTTAAAAACCTTATTTAAACGTTTACATTTAGTATCAAGAGGACCAGAATCCTCTATTTCTAATGCAAATAACACTTCTTTAAGTAAAGAACGAATAAATTCCATCTTGAACAAATACAAAGATTTATCAGCATCAACCTCTGAGACAGAAACCTCTGAACCAGAAGAACCATTATCAGTATCAGAATGATGATGTTCATTTAAAAATTCATCTGAAAAAAAGAGAAGTTTTAAAAGACTTTTATGTATACTAGAAGGAGAAATAACAGACATAGCCTTCTTAATGGATTTAAAAAATAAAATCTCTTATGTTATCAGGAACACTCTGAAAATTAGATGTTGACGGAACAGCAACAGGTAATGTAACAGTACTAAAGGAAATTTTATCTGCATTAATAAGTTTGACATGACATGCAATACAAATAACAGCTGGAGAAACAGATACCAAAAGTTTATAGCAGATACACTTAGCTTGGTAGCTCCAGCACTGTGCAGTGATTTTCCTGTAGTATCTTCTGACTCAGTTGCAACGTGGAACATCTTGCAATATGTAAAAGAAAAAAACAACATATAAAGCAAAATTGATCAAATTCCTTAAATGACAGTTTCAGGAATGGGAAAAAAATGCCAGTGAACAAGCTTCTAGCAACCAGAAGCAATAAATAATGAGACTTAAATAATGTGGAGACAAAAATGACGCCCATATTTTTTAGCGCCAAAAAAGACGCCCACATTATTTGGCGCCTAAATGCTTTTGGCGCCAAAAATGACGCCACATCCGGAACGCCGACATTTTTGACGCAAAAAAACGTCAAAAAATGACGCAACTTCCGGCGACACGTATGACGCCGGAAACAGAAAAAATTTTTTGCGCCAAAAAAGTCTGCGCCAAGAATGACGCAATAAAATGAAGCATTTTCTGCCCCCGCGAGCCTAACAGCCCACAGGGAAAAAGTCAAATTTTTAAAGGTAAGAAAAAATGATTGAAACAAATGCATTTATCCCAAATATGAAACTGACTGTCTGAAAATAAGGAATGTTGAACATCCTGAGTCAAGGCAAATAAATGTTTGAATACATATATTTAGAACTTTATATAAAAGTGCCCAACCATAGCTTAGAGTGTCACAGAAAATAAGATTTACTTACCCCAGGACACTCATCTACATGTTTGTAGAAAGCCAAACCAGTACTGAAACGAGAATCAGCAGAGGTAATGGTATATATAAGAGTATATCGTCGATCTGAAAAGGGAGGTAAGAGATGAATCTCTACGACCGATAACAGAGAACCTATGAAATAGACCCCGTAGAAGGAGATCACTGCATTCAAATAGGCAATACTCTCCTCACATCCCTCTGACATTCACTGCACGCTGAGAGGAAAACCGGGCTCCAACTTGCTGCGGAGCGCATATCAACGTAGAATCTAGCACAAACTTACTTCACCACCTCCATCGGAGGCAAAGTTTGTAAAACTGAATTGTGGGTGTGGTGAGGGGTGTATTTATAGGCATTTTAAGGTTTGGGAAACTTTGCCCCTCCTGGTAGGAATGTATATCCCATACGTCACTAGCTCATGGACTCTTGCTAATTACATGAAAGAAATGACAGCCTTCCAGCATTACCAAGTCGTGTTAGAAATGTGGCCAGTCATACCTCAGGCAGAAAAGTCTGCCAACTGCTTCCCCCAACTGAAGTTACTTCATCTCAACAGTCCTGTGTGGAAACAGCAATCGATTTTAGTAACGTTTGCTAAAATCATCTTCCTCTTACAAACAGAAATCTTCTTCTCTTTTCTGTTTCAGAGTAAATAGTACATACCAGCACTATTTTAAAATAACAAACACTAGATTGAAGAATAAAAACTACATTTAAACACCAAAAAACTCTTAGCCATCTCCGTGGAGATGTTGCCTGTGCAACGGCAAAGAGAATGACTGGGGTAGGCGGAGCCTAGGAGGGATCATGTGACCAGCTTTGCTGGGCTCTTTGCCATTTCCTGTTGGGGAAGAGAATATCCCACAAGTAAGGATGACGCCGTGGACCGGACACACCTATGTTGGAGAAACAGGAGGGGGAATGAACGGAATACCTGGTCTATCCCACTCCTTAGTAATAATATTCACAATCCTCTTAGGGACTGGAAAAAAACATCAGTGTAAACAGGAACCACTAAGTATTTATCCATCTTACACAATTTCTCTGGGACCACTATAGGGTCACAATCATCTAGAGCCGCTAATACCTCCCTGAGCAATAAGCGGAGGTGTTCAAGCTTAAATTTAAAGGCCGTCATATCAGTATCTGTCTGAGGAAGCGTCTTTCCTGAATCAGAAATTTCTCCCTCAGATAACAAATCCCTCACCCCTACCTCAGAGCATTGTGAGGGCATATCAGATACGGCTACTAAAGCGTCAGACTGCTCAGCATTTTTCCTTAACCCAGAGCTGTCCCGCTTTCCTTGAAAACCAGGCAGTCAGGATAAAACCTCTGTGAGGATTGTATTCATAACTGTGGCCATGTAAAATAAATGAATTCGACGCACTAGAGGTACTTGGCGTCACTTGTGCGGGTGTTACTGGTTGTGACACTTGGGGAGAGCTAGATGCTAAACCCTCATTTACTTCTGACTGAGAATCATCTATTGCATTATTTTTAAGTGCTAATATATGTTCTTTATAGTTTATAGACATATCAGTACAATTGGGACACATTCTAAGAGGGGGTACCACAATGGCTTCCAGACATATTGAACAAGGATTTTCCTTGGTGTCAGACATGTTAAACAGGCTAGTAATGTAACAAGCAAGCTTGGAAAACACTGTAATCAAAGTAAATAACACTTAGAATTAAAACGGTACTGTGCCTTTAAGAGAAAAAAAGCTGCCCAAATTCTGCAAAACTGTAAAAAAGCAGTAAACATAACGAAATTTTTACAGTAGTATCATATAGCCTTAGTAACTTTGCACAGCTATGCAAATAAACAATTAACCCCTTAATGGCAAAACCGTATTGAAAAAACATCAAAACCAGTAAAAAAGACTTTCAGCACTTTGCCACAGTTCGGCTGTGGCTCCTACCTGCCCTTCAGAACAATTTGTGGGGGAAAAAACTTCTTTTACGGCCCTCAAACACGGCAGGAACCTCTGGAGAAGCAGTTAGAAGTCTCAGAGGAAAAGAAACTGCACAACTGAGGCGCGAAAATAGGCCCCTCCCACCTCACTCAATGTTTTGAGGCCTAACAAACAAACACTAGAGTGTCTCTAAATTAACCATGTGGGATAAAAAACCCTAAAACAAGCCATAATGACCCCTTTAGTCCCTTCAAAAAAACGTTATAATTGCATCATTCACTGAATAAACAAAAACGTTTTTACCAAACAGTGTCTCCAGTAACTAATGAGACCTTCATGCAAGCTGAAATTCCTATCCAAGTGTCTGAATACAGCTTACCCTTCCCTCATGGGGATATTGCCAGCCTTTTCTAGAAATAACACAGTCTGTCTAGAAAAAAATAGACTGAACATACCTTAATGCAGTTTAGCCTGCAAACTGTTCCCCCAACTGAAGTTTTCCTGTACTCTTCAGCCCTTGTGAGAACAGCAGTGGATCTTAGTTACAAAGTGCTAAGATCATCATCCTCCTTGCAGAAATCTTCATCCCTTTTCTGCCAGAGAGTAAATAGTACACACCGGTACCATTTAAAAATAACAAACTTTTGCTTGAGAAAATAAAAACCTAACATCTTTGTCACCACACTCCTCTTTGCCCTTCCTAGCAGTTAAGCAGGCAGAGAGAATGACTGGGGGGTGGAGCTAAGGGGGGAGCTATATAGGCAGCTCTGCTGTGGGTGCTCTCTCTGCCACTTCCTGTAGGGGAGGAGACTATCCCACAAGTAAGGATGAATCCGTGGACTCGATACATCTTACAAGAGAAAATAGGGAGGATTATTACAGCACCCCAAGTACTCTGATAGGAAGAAGCAACTAAACTGTAGGGGACAGAAACTATATTTAAAAATTTCAAAAAGATTAGACGTAATAAAAACAAAATTTATGCTTACCTGATAAATGTATTTATTTCTTGACAAGGGTGAGTCCACGGACCATCATTACATACTGTTGGAAATATCACTCCTGGCCAGCAGGAGGAGGCAAAGAGCACCACAGCAAAGCTGTTAAGTATCACTTCCCTTCCCACAAACCCCAGTCATTCGACTGAAGGAAAAGGAGAGAAAGGAAGCAACACAAGGTTCAGAGGTGCCTGAGTATTATATAAAAATAATGTCTGAAAAATACAGGGAGGGCCGTGGACTCACTGTGTCAAGAAATAAATACATTTATCAGGTGAGCATACATTTTGCTTTCTTTCTAATGACACAGTGAGTCAACGGATCATCATTAAATTACTGTTGGGAATCAATACCCAAGCTAGAGGACACAGATGATAAGGTGACCTGTATTGTCCCTCCCTTAACGAAAGGCACTACTGCTTGAAGAACATTTCTCCCAAAAGAAACCTCATCTGAGGCAAAAAATAAAATTTAGAAAAGGTATGCAGAGAAGACAAAGTTAAAAACTTGCAAATCTATTCCACAGAGGCTTAAATTTTTGAAGGCCCAGAAAGAAGAAACAGCCCTCGTGGAATGAGCCATGATTCTCTCATGAAGCTGCTGTCCAGCAGTCTCATAATCCAACAAATTATACTTCCAACTGAAGGGAAAGAGAAGTAACTGTCCCAGAGAAACAACCAACCAATAGAAAACTGGCGAAAATCCTTAGTCGTCTGTAGAAGAGAAAAAGAACATGCACAACCTCCAAATTGTGCCACTGACGTTCCTTATGGCAAGAAGGATTGGGACATAGACAAGGAACAACAATTTCCTACCTAATATTTCCATCCGAAACAACTTAGTACGAAGAACCACCTTATCTGCAAGGAAGATAAGATAAGAAGAAACATACTGCCAAGCTGAAAGTCCCGAGACTCTCCGAGCAGAAAAGATAGCCTTTCGCGATAAAACTTAATATCTATGGAATGTACCACAAAACCTAAAGAACATGGTTAAGGCTCCAAGAGGGAGCAACCTACTTTAAGGACAGGCCTGATTCTGACCAGGCCTGAAAAGAGATTGCCCAGCTGGCACGACCACAAGACGCAGAAGAAGAAAAATAGACAACGTAGTATCTGACCCCTCAGAGTACTGGCTGACTCCAGACCTCTTAGAGAAAGGACAAAATTTGGATCCTGACTGCACTCCAAGAGAAGCCCTTGGATTCACACCAATAAAGAAAAATATGCCATAATCTATGACAATCCTTCTAGAAACAGGCAAGCAAGCCTGAGTCATGGCCCCGACTCTGAACATCACGCTAAAAACAAAAACAGGCGTTCAATCTTCAAGTAGGCAGCATCAGAGAAACTAGATGAAGATGCATAAAGGGACCCTGATTCAGAAGGTCCTTCCTCAGGTAAAGTCACCAAAGTGTAGAGACGACATTACCAAAAGATCTGCATACCAAATCCTGCGTGGTCACGCAAAGGCTATTAGAATCCCCGCCACTCTCTCATGAAGAATACGAGCAACGATTTGTGGAGGAAAACATGCCAGACTGAAATCCAAGAAAAAAACGCCAGAACATCTATCAGGGCGATCAGTGAATCACTTGACCGTGACCGTACCTTGGAAACTTGGCGTTCTGACGAAATGCCCTCAGAGGCCAACTTCGGACCCCCCATTAGAGGATTTACCCAGAGAACACCTCCGGAAGGAGAAACCACTCCCGGGAAGAAATATCTGACTGTTCAGAAATCCGATTCCCAATTGTCCATCCCAGGAAAGAGGACGACATACATCATTAGTGAGCTTTCACCCACTGAAGAATCCAAGTCACGTTCTATATGGCTAAGGAACCCCTAGTTCCTCCCTGTTGGTTGATATAAACCATTGAGGTGATATTGTCCGATTGGAACCAAGCTAAGAATGACTGATGGCCAAGAGACCAAAGCTAATGCTTCATGTTTGAAGCCAGAGAATTGAAAATGTCTCTCTACTCCAGATGTTAAAGAGAAGAGCAGCTTACGAGTCCATAATCTTAATAGGATCCCAACCGCATACCAGACCAGCAGGTTGGCATCCGTGGACACATCACCCAGGAATATCTCCAGAAGCACACGCTCTGAAACAGATATGCCTGAAAAAATATCAAAGTAAAGAGACTCTTGCCGACTGATTTATATCTATACTTTGAGATAGAGCCTAAAGTTCTCCATTTTATGGAAAATAGCAAAAGGAATGATGTCCATGGAGACCATAAGACCAATTCCCTCCTATATTGAATCACTTAAAAGTGAAGGAAATTTAGCTGCAGGTATATCCGAACTCCCAACCTACTGGTTGTAAAGGGCAAAGTCATCTACTGGACAACTAGAGCTTGTTGTATGCTGGACCTTAGACTGCAAACAGAGAAAAAGAAACAATCCTTAATATCTGACCTCTGTTAGAAAACTTCTTCTAAATACAAGACTATAAAATAAAAGTCCACCCATGAAGATGGAACAGGGGAACACTTCTCCAGATTCAATTCCCATCCATGGGAAAGAAGATTGGACAAAATCTCTTGAAGAAAGGATGACACCTGAACCACAGTCCAGAAAGCACCCTTTTACTACCCCATGACCTAAAGGTCTTTCTCACCAAAAGAGAATAGATATTACATTGAGGGTCAGTACCAGAAAAAGTTGAGGAAAATACCCAGATCCTGTTCCAAGACAGGGGCTGGAACTCTCACGCCCAGAGAAGAACGTCCTGAACCCTGTTAAAGGAAAGTTTCTCATCCTACCTGGATTTTAGATAATCTAGAAGAGAATCTGCCTCTGGGAGAAAAAAAAAAAGAGAGACTGGTCTAAAAGACATGACCCCTGATAAAAAAGGAAAAAAAGGGGAAACCTTCCTTTAGCCTTACCCTCTAGACAAGCAATAGAAAAACTAATTTCACCCGCACGTCACAGGATAATACCGTCAGATCATGTCCAAACAAGGACTCGTCCTTAAAAAAGGAAACACCAGAAATGTGGAATTAGAGGAAACATAAAAATTTTATCTGCCGCTGCAGAACTATAAAGCCTAGACTGTATCACTAAGCCACAAGAAGGCTTCTCAGCTGAAAGCTGCAATGCCCGGCGGCTAGGAGCGGCTAGGACAGCAAGTCTAATAAGACAAGGCATTGCTCTAAAAGAACAATAAACCTCCAGCTTCTATCCAAGGATCCGTAAAAGAGCAGCTACCCTCCATAGGGATCCTCTACTTAGGGTACCATGCATTTTAATGGAGTCAGCAACAGGAAAATCCTATAAAGTTTGGGAGATAGGGAGAAAGGTAATTCATAGCTTTTCCTACACCTGTGCCATTTCCCATAGCATGTAAGAAACCCTTTCCTCAAAGGAAGTAACATCATAGAAATGATCAAGTTCACAAGAACTTCCAAAGGCTGACAATGACAGGAATATCGATGTCGTCCAAATAGCTATAACCTCCTATAAAGTACACGAGGTGTGCAAGCATACATCTGAAGAAGATGACTTCAGCATCAGATGAAGGAATTATACTGTCCAAACCTGAGATTTCACCCTCTGAAACTACCGACGAGTCCCCCTCATCACACTTAAGAGAGGGAACAGCCCGTGGAGCAGAACCTTACTATCTGAATCAGTAAACATCCTCTTGTGCTTCCCCAGTAGGAAAGAAAAACAGAAACAGCTGTAGATACCGCCGAGGATACCTGAGCTGTAAAATCTGCTGGCAACTATCCTCCACCAGGAGAATTATAAGAACTGCAGGGCACTGCATGTGATGCCATTGAGGCATGGGACAATAAAGGAGAGAGCTGTGGCACTGCCTAAACAGCCTCATCCTGGGAGACATAATGGTTAAATTGAACATTAAACTTTCATCCTAACATCAAAAAAGTTAAAGAAATTATTTTGATGCCCAAAGGAGAACAAAAACATGAATACATAGGAACAAACCCCTGTTCCAACATATCCCCAAGTCACTACATGTATCTTGAGCTGCATTAGCAACACACGCCTAATTCAGAATATTAACACTAAACTACAGTGGCAACAAACATTATGTGTAATCCTTCCAGGGCAAATGTACAGTACACAGAAGGAAATTAATAAATGTTTCATCAGGAAAACGTTACAATAAACATAATATATAAGCCCTTCTAGAGCAACAAGAACACACAGAACGTTATTTAAAAGGCAAATAATGTACTTACAATCGTGTGCAATGTCCATAGGCAGCAACTCTTATACCCAACGTCTCTCAACAAATAGTGGCAAACTAGTAACAGAAACTATCCAATCAAGCCGGAGAGTTAACAGAGGCGTGATCACATGATCAGCTTATGCCTAAAATGACGCTTCTCCGCCTAAGGTTAAAGAAGGGGGCAGGAACCCAAGCCGGCACAGAGAAGAAGCGCACCTTTCAGAAATGAACGTGGCGCATCTCAAAACTAGCTACTAAGCTCAGTTTCTTCACAATTCTCACACAAGTAGTTGAACAGGCCTAAAAATGCACCCTTCCGAAACAGAGAGGAGGCTGGGTCAGACAAGAAAAACGGCAGCACAAGTATTGACTTCATGCCACCGAAGGCTATGAAAGTCCGAGCTCACCACAAAAAACTAAGTGTTTCTCCAAATTAAATTAACCCTGCAGTGCTGCGCCTCTCTAGTTAATCACTCAGAATCTGACTCAGAATCTGACACGACTGTTAATAATTTCACAGAAAATTAAGGATAAACCCTGGAACTCTGAGCCCCCAATTAGAGAGTGTTAACCCTTCTATGCTGTGAAGGGAATTAACTCCTAAGTCTCCAAAGTCACAGCCATAAATTGCCTGCCACTGCCTTTAACATCCTAACCAAGGATATATTGACCCTTAACTGCAGAGGATCCTTAACCCTTTCAGTGCCCGCCTCCTATCCCCAGAAGACAAAAAACATAATTTATGTAAGAACTTACCTGATAAATTCATTTCTTTCATATTAACAAGAGTCCATGAGCTAGTGACGTATGGGATATACATTCCTACCAGGAGGGGCAAAGTTTCCCAAACCTTAAAATGCCTATAAATACACCCCTCACCACACCCACAAATCAGTTTAACGAATAGCCAAGAAGTGGGGTGATAAGAAAAAAAGTGCGAAGCATATAAAATAAGGAATTGGAATAATTGTGCTTTATACAAAAAAATCATAACCACCACAAAAAAGGGTGGGCCTCATGGACTCTTGTTAATATGAAAGAAATGAATTTATCAGGTAAGTTCTTACATAAATTATGTTTTCTTTCATGTAATTAACAAGAGTCCATGAGCTAGTGACGTATGGGATAATGACTACCCAAGATGTGGATCTTTCCACACAAGAGTCACTAGAGAGGGAGGGATAAAATAAAGACAGCCAATTCCTGCTGAAAATAATCCACACCCAAAATAAAGTTTAATAAAAAACATAAGCAGAAGATTCAAACTGAAACCGCTGCCTGAAGAACTTTTCTACCAAAAACTGCTTCAGAAGAAGAAAATACATCAAAATGGTAGAATTTAGTAAAAGTATGCAAAGAGGACCAAGTTGCTGCTTTGCAGATCTGGTCAACTGAAGCTTCATTCCTAAACGCCCAGGAAGTAGAAACTGACCTAGTAGAATGAGCTGTAATTCTTTGAGGCGGAATTTTACCCGACTCAACATAGGCAAGATGAATTAAAGATTTCAACCAAGATGCCAAAGAAATGGCAGAAGCTTTCTGGCCTTTCCTAGAACCGGAAAAGATAACAAATAGACTAGAAGTCTTACGAAAAGATTTCGTAGCTTCAACATAATATTTCAAAGCTCTAACAACATCCAAAGAATGCAATGATTTCTCCTTAGAATTCTTAGGATTAGGACATAATGAAGGAACCACAATTTCTCTACTAATGTTGTTGGAATTCACAACTTTAGGTAAAAATTCAAAAGAAGTTCGCAACACCGCCTTATCCTGATGAAAAATCAGAAAAGGAGACTCACACGAAAGAGCAGATAATTCAGAAACTCTTCTAGCAGAAGAGATGGCCAAAAGGAACAAAACTTTCCAAGAAAGAAATTTAATGTCCAATGAATGCATAGGTTCAAACGGAGGAGCTTGAAGAGCTCCCAAAACCAAATTCAAACTCCATGGAGGAGAAATTGACTTAATGACAGGTTTTATACGAACCAAAGCTTGTACAAAACAATGAATATCAGGAAGAATAGCAATCTTTCTGTGAAAAAGAACAGAAAGAGCGGAGATTTGTCCTTTCAAAGAACTCGCGGACAAACCCTTATCTAAACCATCCTGAAGAAACTGTAAAATTCTCGGTATTCTAAAAGAATGCCAAGAAAAATGATGAGAAAGACACCAAGAAATATAAGTCTTCCAGACTCTATAATATATCTCTCGAGATACAGATTTACGAGCCTGTAACATAGTATTAATCACGGAGTCAGAGAAACCTCTATGACCAAGAATCAAGCGTTCAATCTCCATACCTTTAAATTTAAGGATTTCAGATCCGGATGGAAAAAAGGACCTTGAGACAGAAGGTCTGGTCTTAACGGAAGAGTCCATGGTTGGCAAGATGCCATCCGGACAAGATCCGCATACCAAAACCTGTGAGGCCATGCCGGAGCTATTAGCAGAACAAACGAGCATTCCCTCAGAATCTTGGAGATTACTCTTGGAAGAAGAACTAGAGGCGGAAAGATATAGGCAGGATGATACTTCCAAGGAAGTGATAATGCATCCACTGCCTCCGCCTGAGGATCCCGGGATCTGGACAGATACCTGGGAAGTTTCTTGTTTAGATGAGAGGCCATCAGATCTATCTCTGGGAGCCCCCACATTTGAACAATCTGAAGAAATACCTCTGGGTGAAGACACCATTCGCCCGGATGCAACGTTTGGCGACTGAGATAATCCGCTTCCCAATTGTCTACACCTGGGATATGAACCGCAGAGATTAGACAGGAGCTGGATTCCGCCCAAACCAAAATTCGAGATACTTCTTTCATAGCCAGAGGACTGTGAGTCCCTCCTTGATGATTGATGTATGCCACAGTTGTGACATTGTCTGTCTGAAAACAAATGAACGATTCTCTCTTCAGAAGAGGCCAAAACTGAAGAGCTCTGAAAACTGCACGGAGTTCCAAGATATTGATCGGTAATCTCACCTCCTGAGATTCCCAAACTCCTTGTGCCGTCAGAGATCCCCACACAGCTCCCCAACCTGTGAGACTTGCATCTGTTGAAATTACAGTCCAGGTCGGAAGAACAAAAGAAGCCCCCTGAATTAAACGATGGTGATCTGTCCACCACGTTAGAGAGTGCCGAACAATCGGTTTTAAAGATATTAATTGATATATCTTCGTGTAATCCCTGCACCATTGGTTCAGCATACAGAGCTGAAGAGGTCGCATGTGAAAACGAGCAAAGGGGATCGCGTCCGATGCAGCAGTCATAAGACCTAGAATTTCCATACATAAGGCTACCGAAGGGAATGATTGAGACTGAAGGTTTCGACAGGCTGTAATCAATTTTAGACGTCTCTTGTCTGTTAAAGACAAAGTCATGGACACTGAATCTATCTGGAAACCCAGAAAGGTTACCCTTGTTTGAGGAATCAAAGAACTCTTTGGTAAATTGATCCTCCAACCATGATCTTGAAGAAACAACACAAGTCGATTCGTATGAGACTCTGCTAAATGTAAAGACGGAGCAAGTACCAAGATATCGTCCAAATAAGGAAATACCACAATACCCTGTTCTCTGATTACAGACAGAAGGGCACCGAGAATCTTTGTGAAAATTCTTGGAGCTGTAGCAAGGCCAAACGGTAGAGCCACAAATTGGTAATGCTTGTCTAGAAAAGAGAATCTCAGGAACTGATAATGATCTGGATGAATCGGAATATGCAGATATGCATCCTGTAAATCTATTGTGGACATATAATTCCCTTGCTGAACAAAAGGCAATATAGTCCTTACAGTTACCATCTTGAACGTTGGTATCCTTACATAACGATTCAATAATTTTAGATCCAGAACTGGTCTGAAGGAATTCTCCTTCTTTGGTACAATGAAGAGATTTGAATAAAACCCCATCCCCTGTTCCGGAACTGGAACTGGCATAATTACTCCAGCCAACTCTAGATCTGAAACACAATTCAGAAATGCTTGAGCTTTCACTGGATTTACTGGGACATGGGAAAGAAAAAATCTCTTTGCAGGAGGTCTCATCTTGAAACCAATTCTGTACCCTTCTGAAACAATGTTCTGAATCCAAAGATTGTGAACAGAATTGATCCAAATTTCTTTGAAAAAACGTAACCTGCCCCCTACCAGCTGAACTGGAATGAGGGCCGTACCTTCATGTGAACTTAGAAGCAGGCTTTGCCTTTCTAGCAGGCTTGGATTTATTCCAGACTGGAGATGGTTTCCAAACTGAAACTGCTCCTGAGGACGAAGGATCAGGCTTTTGTTCTTTGTTGAAACGAAAGGAACGAAAACGATTATTAGCCCTGTTTTTACCTTTAGACTTTTTATCCTGTGGTAAAAAAGTTCCTTTCCCACCAGTAACAGTTGAAATAATAGAATCCAACTGAGAACCAAATAATTTGTTTCCCTGGAAAGAAATGGAAAGTAGAGTTGATTTAGAAGCCATATCAGCATTCCAAGTCTTAAGCCATAAAGCTCTTCTGGCTAAGATAGCCAGAGACATAAATCTAACATCAACTCTAATAATATCAAAAATGGCATCACAGATGAAATTATTAGCATGCTGGAGAAGAATAATAATATCATGAGAATCACGATTTGATACTTGTTGCGCTAGAGTTTCCAACCAAAAAGTTGAAGCTGCAGCAACATCAGCCAATGATATAGCAGGTCTAAGAAGATTACCTGAACATAGATAAGCTTTTCTTAGAAAAGATTCAATTTTTCTATCTAAAGGGTCCTTAAACGAGGTACCATCTGATGTAGGAATGGTAGTACGTTTAGCAAGGGTAGAAATAGCCCCATCAACTTTAGGGATTTTGTCCCAAAATTCTAACCTGTCAGGCGGAACAGGATATAATTGCTTAAAACGTTTAGAAGGAGTAAATTAATTACCCAATCTATCCCATTCCTTAGCAATTACTGCAGAAATAGCATTAGGAACAGGAAAGACTTCTGGAATAACCGCAGGAGCTTTAAAAACCTTATCCAAACGTATAGAATTAGTATCAAGAGGACTAGAATCCTCTATTTCTAAAGCAATTAGTACTTCTTTAAGCAAAGAGCGAATAAATTCCATCTTAAATAAATATGAAGATTTATCAGCATCAATCTCTGAGACAGAATCCTCTGAACCAGAAGAGTCCAAAGAATCAGAATGATGGTGTACATTTAAAAATTCATCTGTAGAGAGAGAAGATTTAAAAGATTTTTTACGTTTACTAGAAGGAGAAATAACAGACAAAGCCTTCTTTATGGATTCAGAAACAAAATCTCTTATGTTATCAGGAACATTCTGCACCTTAGATGTTGAGGGAACTGCAACAGGTAATGGTACATCACTAAAGGAAATATTATCTGCATTAACAAGTTTGTCATGACATTTAATACAAACAACAGCTGGAGGAATAGCTACCAAAAGTTTACAGCAGATACACTTAGCTTTGGTAGATCCAGCAGGCAGAGGTTTTCCTGTAGTATCTTCTGGCTCAGATGCAACGTGAGACATCTTGCAATATGTAAGAGAAAAAACAACATATAAAGCAAAATAGATCAAATTCCTTATAAGACAGTTTCAGGAATGGGAAAAAAATGCCAAACATCAAGCTTCTAGCAACCAGAAGCAAATGAAAAATGAGACTGAAATAATGTGGAGACAAAAGCGACGCCCATATTTTTTGGCGCCAAATAAGACGCCCACATTATTTGGCGCCTAAATGCTTTCGGCGCCAAAAATGACGCCACATCCGGAACGCCGACATTTTTGGCGCAAAATAACGTCAAAAAATGACGCAACTTCCGGCGACACGTATGACGCCGGAAACGGAAAAGAATTTTTGCGCCAAAAAAGTCCGCGCCAAGAATGACGCAATAAAATGAAGCATTTTCAGCCCCCGCGAGCCTAACAGCCCACAGGGAAAAAAGTCAAATTTTTGAGGTAAGCAAAAAATATGATAATTAAAGCATAATCCCAAATATGAAACTGACTGTCTGGAAATAAGGAAAGTTGAACATTCTGAGTCAAGGCAAATAAATGTTTGAATACATATATTTAGAACTTTATAAATAAAGTGCCCAACCATAGCTTAGAGTGTCACAGAAAATAAGACTTACTTACCCCAGGACACTCATCTACATGTTTGTAGAAAGCCAAACCAGTACTGAAACGAGAATCAGTAGAGGAAATGGTAAATATAAGAGTATATCGTCGATCTGAAAAGGGAGGTAAGAGATGAATCTCTACGACCGATAACAGAGAACCTTATGAAATAGACCCCGTAGAAGGAGATCACTGCATTCAATAGGCAATACTCTCCTCACATCCCTCTGACATTCACTGCACGCTGAGAGGAAAACCGGGCTCCAACTTGCTGCGGAGCGCATATCAACGTAGAATCTAGCACAAACTTACTTCACCACCTCCCTTGGAGGCAAAGTTTGTAAAACTGATTTGTGGGTGTGGTGAGGGGTGTATTTATAGGCATTTTAAGGTTTGGGAAACTTTGCCCCTCCTGGTAGGAATGTATATCCCATACGTCACTAGCTCATGGACTCTTGTTAATTACATGAAAGAAAGGGCACTTACCTGCATTCCAGTTGTCCGGCAGTCAGACAACCTCACAAAGAATGGGAGGATGCCACTCCTCACAGAGACCTGTGGAAAAAAGAAAGACTGTAAACCTACTCAGGCTTTCTATACCAGGGCAGCATCCTGTCAGGAAAACGCAGCAAAGCACACTTTACAAGTTCCTAACTGCTTAAAGGACCCCTGTAAGTTAAACTAATTGCACTCTTTTTCATTTTATTAAACCTTTCCTAACATATTTCTAATAGCATGTCTTTTTCAGTTTCCTACCTGATTGCTGCAATCCTAATCTAAAAAATGTTTTCTTTCCGAACCCACTCCGTGAGTTGCTGACGCTCCTAGCCAATCCGCTGTGCAAAACACAGTTTGAAGATGGCGGTCGAAACTTCTATTGCGCATTCGCGATATTGCGCAACATCATACACAATGTATTACCCTAGTATTACCCTATGATGTCCTGGAATATGGGTCGTCAGTAACACACACTGCGCAAGCGCTATTTTGTCCCTGTTTGGTGCGCATGCGATTCTATACCTATTAATATTATACACGTAGAGGCTAAAAAAAGTAGGCTGGATTAGATGATGTTGTAGATGAAAATTAAAAACGGAATAAAAATTTTCTGATGCTTCGTTTTGAAGGAATTTGAGGTTGGTAATTTTTATTACATACAAGTGATCGTAAATATGAGTTTTAATATAACAAAAAAGAGAAAAGTTTGTAATCCTTTAAAAGCCACCACTGCCCTACTGAAGAGACTAATGTGGAGTACAGCTAGACCCAATCTTTCAAAATAACAAAATCTTGATTTAAGTGAAATAAATCCATTTTCTTCAGATACCAAACACTTCACTACCTCCTTGCACGAGAGGCAAACAGAATGACTGGGGTTTGTGGGAAGGAAAGTGATACTTAACAGCTTTGCTGTGGTGCTCTTTGCCTCTTCCTGCTGGCCAAGAGTGATATTCCCAACAGTAATTAATGATGATCCGTGGACTCACCGTGTCAATAGAAAGAAAAGGTATTATATAATTTTGTTTTGTACTTATCTATGGGTATTTCCAGATTATCTGTTTGACAAACTGAATCAAAATAATTGCTCTTACCTGTAAAGAATCTGTTGTGTGGTTTGTTGGTTGACCACTCTTGCCATACCCTTGTCCATGAGCCGTTAGAAGTCGCCCACTCAGGTCAACTGCGGCCCTCCAGTTCTTACTATTCTGTGGAAAGAAAAACAGAGAAGGTAACAAACAATGCCTAGAAAATCTAGGCTTGTAATTTGCTTGAAGTGATACAATCTAGTCATCAGTAACGATGACAAGGTCAGTAAAGATGGCTAGAACAGCCGAGGATGTCATTTGTCAAAGCTGCTTGTATAATTAGGCAGCAAGTGAAGCCAAGTATACCGTGGTTTATAGCATCTGAAAAGCCCAACAATATTACAAACAAAACGATTCAGAGGGATCTTAATAGCTTGCATCTTAATAAGAGGTTAAATATACACATTTATTCTATAAAGATGTTTCCACTTAAATTATTTTCACTTTAATATCAAGAGCACTGAACAAATATGCAGATACAACATCAACATTGCTGAAGTAACTATGTTTTTTTAGTCTTTCATAAAAAAAGTACTTTAAAACTAAATGCTTTCTTTTTAAACTTTTTTTTTATCTAAATCCTGAAACAAAATAAGAACCCATATTTAAAGGGACATGAAACTCAAATGTTTTCTTTCATGATACAGATAGAGCATACATTTTTAACTTTACAATTTACTTCTATTATCAATTTTGCTTTATTCTCTCAGTATCCTTTGTTAAACTATAAAAAATGCATTACTGGGAGATAGCTGAACACATCTGAAAGCAAATGGCAAAGGGGCATATATGTGCAACCACCTATCAGCAGCTAGCTATCAGCTCCTGAGCCTACCTAGGTATGCTTTCTAACAAAGGATACCAAAAGCAAATTAGATAATAGAAATAAACGAGAAATGTGTTTAAAATTGTATGCTCTATCTGAATCATGAAGGACAAATGTTGAATTTCATGCCCTTATAAGTATGTTATATACTTTATCTAGGCATTTTACAGAATGCCTAGGTATTCTATAGCATGCTAGCCTTTTTACGGCATAGTATAATAGAATATACAACAGGGGGGACCACTTTACGAACAAATTGAAACTTGTGAAACGCAAACTCATAACAAATTGAATAAAAAACACAAAAGAGAAAATCTGATGAACAAACTGATTTTCGAAACCTAAAAAAATCTTCTGATGAACACTGTGCTTCATCGTTTTAGATGAGAATATTTTTCTAACGAAATCTAAACCCGACAAAAATATATTCTGATGAACAGTCTTCTATTTATTACAGCACTCTTAACTTAAATGACATTTTACACAAATCAGAAAAACATAAATTATGCTTACCAGATAAATTTCCTTTCCTTCTGTATGAGGAGAGTCCACGGCTTCATTCCTTACTTGTGGGAATACAGAACCTGGCAACCAGGAGGAGGCAAAGACACCCCAGCCAAAGGCTTAAATACCTCCCCCACTTCCCTCATATCCAAGTCATTCCAAGGGAACAAGGAAAAGTAGGAGAAATAGAGTATAAATGGTGCCGGAAGAACAAAACAAAACTTAGGTCCACACTTCGGAGAAAACAGGCGGGGGCCGTGGACTCTCCTCATACAGAAGGAAAGGAAATTCTGGTAAGCATAATTTATGTTTTCCTTCTTAATATGAGGAGAGCCCACGGCTTCATTCCTTACTTGTGTGAAACATATACCCAAGCTCCAGAGGACACAGAATGAATGGGAGGGTAAAAATAAGGCGGACCCTATTCTGAGGGCACCAAAGCCTTTTCCCAAAAGCTGATTCAGCCGAAGCAAAAACGCCAAATTTGGAAAATTTAGAAAAGGTATGCAAGGAGGACCAAGTAGCCGACCTACAAATCTGTTCCATAGAGGCCTCATTCTTGAAGACCCAAGAGGAAGCCACTGCTCTAGATGAATGAGCCTTAATCCTCTGAGGAGGCGTATGACCCGCTGTCTCATAAGCTAAGCGAATAATGCTCCTCAACCAAAAAGATAAAGGAAGTGGACAAGGCCTTCTGCCCCCTATGCTTCCCAGAATAGACAACAAACAAAGAAGAAGTCTGTCTAAACTCCTTCGTAACAAGATAGTATGTAAAGTAGTACTAATGGTAAGTACCTATAGGTGCCAAATATTTTTGTAATTAACAAGCACCTGTTAGGGGGGGGCAATATAGCACTGAGGAGACTCATAGATAAATGAGTTACAAAGTCTGTAACAAAAAAAAAAAAAAAAAAACAAAAACAAAAAAGAGTGCTTTACCCCTGCAATTATTTAGAAAAAAATCTCACTGAATAATACAGGAATGATTTTTAACCATTCATACTTTATCTTTATTGGTTTAAAGGGACACTGAACCCAAATTTTGTCTTTTGTAATTCAGAAAGAGCATGCAATTTTAAGCAACTTTCTTATTTACTCCTATTAACAATTTTTCTTCGTTCTCTTGCTATCATTATTTAAATATCTGATCTCAGAATATAACACATTTACAAGCTATTGACAATCAACAGTTATAGAGAGTAAGCGGTTAAAAAATGTATGAACTTTCTGAAGCCAGACCCCTTTAGATTATACAAACCAAGTACAATGTTTCATATTTAGATACATGACTCTCAGAGGTATTATTCACATACCTATGATATATATTGATATCGATAGAGTTCAAGCAGATAGAATCTATTACATTGAGCAGCTAGGCTAAAGCTAACTGTGCAAGCAAGGACATTATAATTGCAGATAGAGTATTAGCTAGATAGCTTTAATCTCATAACCTGACATTCCACATATTAACAGGTCCTCTTGTTACAGCATTATTTTTTAATTTATTAATAGCCGGCTAAAAAAGATTGTTTGTATCTGACTGCTTGATATGATACAAACCAAGTACAATTTTTCATATCTAGATACATGATTCTCAGAGGTGTTATTCACACACCTATACTAAATATTAATATCTAGAGATTTTAAGCAGTCAGAATCTATTACACTGAACAGCTGTGCTAAAGTTGACTGTGCAAGCAAGGACTTATAGATAGAGTATTACCTAGATAGCTTTAATCTCATAATCTGACATCCCACATATTAACAGGTCCTTCTTGTTACAGCATTATTTCTGAATTTATTAATAGCCGGCTACAAAAGATAACGTGTGTATCTGACTGCTTGATATCATACAAACCAAGTATAATGTTTCACATATGGATACACGATTCTCAGAGGTATTATTCACACATCTATGCTATATATTGATATCTAGAGAGTTTAAGTGTTTTTAAACGTGTATGATTGAACCAATAAAGATAAAGTATGAATGGTTAAAAATCATTCCTGTATTATTCATTGATATGCTTTTCTAAATAATTGCAGGGGTAAAGCACTCTTTTTTGTTGCAGACTTTGTAACTCATTTATCTATAAACTTTTTCGTAGCCTTTAGATAGAACTTCAAGGCCCGAACCACATCCAAATTATGAAGTAACCGTTCCTTCGAAGGAGGAGGATTAGGACACAAGGAAGGAACCACAATCTCCTGATTGATGTTGCAATCTGAAATGTCCTTAGGGAGAAAACCTAACCCAGTACAAAGAACAGCCTTAGCAGCATGAAAAACTAGGTAAGGAGGCTCACATTGCAAGGCAGCCCCATTTCATACTGGCAATGGCCAGTAGAAAAAGAACCTTCCAAGACAGTAATTTAATGTCAACTACATGCATAGGCTCAAATGGAGCCTTCTGCAAAACTTTAAGAACAAGATTTAAACTCCAAGGAGGAGCGCTAGATCTAAACACAGGCCTGATTCTAGCCAGAGCCTGAAAAAAATACTGAACATCTGGAAGCTCAGCAAGCCTCTTGTGCAGAAAAACAGATAGGGCTGAAATCTGTCCCTTAAGGGACTTAGCAGAAAGGACTTCTCCAGAACATCCTGGAGAAAAGAAAGAATCCTGGAAACCCTGACCTTATGCCAGGGGAATAAACGCTCTTCACACCAGAATAATTAAGTTCTCCACACCTTATGATAGATGCAATGAGTAACCGGCTTACGAGCTTGAATGAAAGTATCAATAATTCTCTCCGAGAAACCACTTTTGGCTAGGACTAAGCGTTCAATCTCCACACAGTCAGTCTCAGAGAATCTAGATTTTAATGAAAAAAGGGAAATTGTTTCAGCAGATCCCTGCGACAAGGTAACTTCCATGGAGGAGATGACAACATCTCCACTAGATCCGCAAACCACATGCTTCGTGGTCACGATGGAGCAATCATTATCACTGATGCCCGCTCCTGCTTGATGCGGGCCACTACTCGAGGAAGCAGAGCTAATGGCAGAAAAAGGTATATTAGACTGAACCTCCAAGGCATCACTAATGCATCTATTAGCTCTGCCTGAGGATCCCTGGATCTCGACCCATACCTGGGTAGCTTGGTATTGAGACGGGACGCCAGGAGATCTATCTCCGGAGTCCCCCACATGTTGCATAACTCTGCAAACACCTCGGGATGGAGAGACCATTCCCCCAAATGAAAGGATTGTCTGCTGAGAAAATCCGCTTCCCAGTTGTCCCCACCTGGAATGTGGATCGATGACAGCGAACAGTTGAGGGCCTCCGCCCACTCCAGAATTCGAGATATCTCCCTCATTGCAAGGGAGCTCCTCATTCCTCCCTGGTAGTTGATATAAGCCACCAAGGTGATTTTGTCTGATTGGAATCTGATAAACTGGGACGAACCCAGGCGGGGCCAAGCCTTCAGAGCATTGAAGATTGCTTGAAGTTATAGAATGTTGATGGGAAGAGAGCTCTCCTCCCGAGACCAAAGGCTCTGAGAGCCTTCTTGGCTCCCGAAACTGTTCCCCATCCTGAGAGACTCGCATCTGTAGTCACAATCTCCCAGGATGGTCTTAAAAAGGTGATCTGGACAGAGCCACCAAGAGAGCGATTCTCTCGACCTGTTGTTCAGAGAAATCTGTTGAGACAGATCCGAATGATTGCCGTTCCACTGTCTCAGCATGCACATTCGTAATGGTCTGAGGTGGAACCTGGCAAAGGGAATTATGCACATGCTGGACACCATGAGACCAATCACCTCCATACACTGTGCCACAGAGGGCCTTGAGGAGGGCAAGACATGCCGAAGCCAGCTTGCGTCGTCTCTGGTCTGAAAGAAATATCCTCATGACTAGTGAGTCTATTATAGTGCCCAGGAATTCTACCCTGTTGCTTGGAAAAAGAGAACCCTTTTCTAAGTTTATCTTCCATCTGTGGGATCGAAGAAGAGAGAGAAGAGGCAAACCTTAGGAACTGAAAGTGTAAGCATCCTTGAGATCTATAGTGGTCATGAACTGTCCCTTCTGGACTAAGGGAAGGATAGACCTTATCGTCACCATCTTGAACGAGGGGACATTCATAAACTTGTTTAAGAACTTTAGGTCCAGAATCGAAAGGAAAGTTCCCTCTTTTTTTGGGACCACAAAAAGGTTTGAATAGTATCCTGCCAGGTTATGGCTGAGTGGAATTGGATATCACATAATTTAACATCTCATTTAGCTAATATCTACTATGAATTGATTTGGCTGCACTGTGAATAACACTAAAGTGGGTGGTGTCGATCCCCCTTTGTTCAGAAACACAGATTTCAAGAACAAAGAAATGGACATTTGGAAAACTCAGGATGTCCTGACCTTTCTTCTATGTAATAAAAGTTACCAGGTAATGACCCCATGTGAAGATAACAGACATACTGTCTGTAATGGCTTTTTTAAGCTAGCTGAAGCTCAGAAAGTATAGTAATTAACATATGTATGATATACAGATAAATATCCATCGCAAGACTACAATACACATAGGCGCCTGGACTCGTGTTACAGCTAACATATGGGAAGTTGAAAGTACATAGGGAAAAAGAGTCATTTGAAATTAATAGTTATACTTTTCAAATATATATATATATATATATATATATATATATATATATATATATATATATATACAGTCAAGGTGTATGCACTCTCACCATCTGTCCACAACTGCCAGGGTGCTATAAAACTCAGTGATATTATTTCAAAATAAGCACTCACTGGACTTCAGCCAACTGTGACAACAAGTGTATTCTTTAATGTGATGTTTCGGGACACAAACAGTGTCAGAGGAAGGGACTGTTTGTGTCCCGAAACGTCACATTAAAGAATACACTTGTTGTCACAGTCGGCTAAAGTCCAGTGAGTGCTTATTTTGAAATATATATATATATACATATATATACACATACATACATACATAAATACACACACACCATATCTCACAAAAGTGAGTGCACCCCTCACATTTTTGTAAATATTTTATTATACCTTTTCATGTGATAACACTGAAAAAATTACACTTTGCTACAATGTAAAGTAGTGAGTGTACAGCCTGTATAACAGTGCAAATTTGCTGTCCCCTCAAAATAACACACAACCATTAATGTCTAAACCGTTGGCAACAAAAGTGAGTACACCCCTAAGTGGAAATGTCTAAATTGGGCCCAATTAGCCATTTTCCCTCCACGGTGTCATGTGACTCAGTGTTACAAGGTCTCAGGTGTGAATGGGGAGCAGGTGTGTTCAATTTGGTGTTATCACTCTCACACACTCTCATACTGGTCACTGGAAATTCAACATGGCACCTCATGGCAAAGAACTCTCTGAGGAACTGAAAAAAAGAATTGTTGCTTTACATAAAGATGGCCTAGGCTATAAGAAGATTGCCAAGACCCTGAAACTGAACTGCAGCACGGTAGGCAAGACCATACAGCGGTTTCACAGGACAGGTTCCACTCAGAACAAGCCTCGCCATGGTCGAAAGAAGTTGAGTGCACATGTTCAGCATCATATCCAGAGGTTGTCTTTGGGAAATAGACGTATGAGCGATGCCAGCTTTGCTGCAGAGGTTGAAGGGGTGCGAGGGGTCAGCCTGTCAGTGCTCAGACCGTACTCAGCACACTGCATCAAATCGGTCTGCATGGCTGTCGTCCCAGAAGATAAAGATGATGCACAAGAAAGTCTGCAAACAATTTTCTGAAGACAAGCAGACTAAGGACATGGATTACTGGAACCATGTCCTGTGGTCCGATGAGTCCAAGATAAACTTATTTGGTTCAGATAATGTCAAGCGTGTGTGGCAGCAACCTACAGTCAAGCATGGTGGTGGGAGTGTCATGGTCTGGGCCTGCATGAGTGCTGCCGGCACTGGGGAGCTACAGTTTATTGAGGGAACTATGAATGCCAAAATGTATTGTGACATACTGAAGCTGAGCATGATCCCCTCCCTGCAGAGACTGGGCCGCAGGATAGTATTCCAACATGATAATGACCCCAAACACACCTCCAAGATGACTACTGCCTTGCTAAAGAAGCCGAGGGTAAAGGTGATGGACTAGCCAAGCATGTCTCCAGACCTAAACCCTATTGAGCATCTGTGGGGCATCCTCAAACGGAAGGTGGGGGAGCGCAAGGTCTCCAACATCCACAAGCTCTGTGATGTCATCGTGGAGGAGTGGAAGAGGACTCCAGTGGCAACCTGTGAAGCTCTGGTGAACTCCATGCACAAGAGGGTTAAGGCAGTGCTGGAAAATAATGGTGGCCACACAAAATATTGACACTTTGGGCCCAATTTGGACATTTCCACTTCTTCAGTATTGTCACATGTAAAGGTATAATAAAATATTTACAAAAATGTGAGGGGTGTACTCACTTTTGTAAAATACTGTATATATATATATATATATATATATATATATATATATATATATATATATATATATATATATATATATATATATATATATACCCCACAGGAACCCACACTCACTGCTCCATATCCAGCTTCCGGGGTGCACTTTAAACAATAGATATAGCAAAAAGAATAAGAAAGGCACTCTCCGTAATCAATAGTGAAATAACTTTACTTCGGTGAACGTTTTCGGGGTCGCCCCCTTCCTCAGACCTTACAAAACAACTTAACAGTGAACTATTTAAGTGCTTACCCGGTGACGATCCTGCCAGAGTCTGTGGGTTGCTTAGCAACATTCGAAATGTGTCTGCCGATATATATACTTATCTACTTGGGTGGTTACCATCTGAGTATTGTTACCCTGTTATAAGGTGTTGAGTGTTTTTTCTGACACATCCTCTGTAAGACAACCTAGCCGTTTTACATATAGAAGTTTTAGGTAGTCGATACCGCTATCACTAACATCATGTAAACACAGTTCTCTACATTATACCTACTAGTTAGTAATCACCATCTCTACGATATTGTGTTATGTGTACATACGATTTTAAATTCACATGTTGGTATTGTTGTTTTTATGTTTTTATGTTTTTGTGGTACCAAAAAAAGTTTTTTGCTTGGGTGACTTTTTTGTACCTCCAGGGCTTCTGTACTGACTCTTGCGCATGCGCAGTTGCGCTAGGAGGACGCCACAGACTCTGGCAGGATCGTCACCGGGTAAGCACTTAAATAGTTCACTGTTAAGTTGTTTTGTAAGGTCTGAGGAAGGGGGCGACCCCGAAAACGTTCACCGAAGTAAAGTTATTTCACTATTGATTACGGAGAGTGCCTTTCTTATTCTTTTTGCTATATCTATTGTTTAAAGTGCACCCCGGAAGCTGGATATGGAGCAGTGAGTGTGGGATCCTGTGGGGTATTCACATTAAATGTTTGATCTCTGCACCCTGTAATTATTACATATACCTGGACTATTTTTGGCATATGCTTGCTTGACAATTTTTGTTAAGAGGGATATTTTTGTTTTTAACATCACACATCACTTGGTGTGGTGATTGAACACATAACATGTCACAGACACAACCACAGCAGGTTGGTGAACCTGATGGAGTGGAGGGAGCTTCAGTATTTCAATTCAGTGAGGCTGATGCCAGCAGAATAAGATTTGATGAAGTAGCCATTAGAACCAAGAGAGAGCAGCCTGAGCAGCTGCATAACCATTTGGTTAAACTGAAGAAAAGAGCAATTGATTTAAAATTACATGGCTGCTACCTGTCTGACTATCACAGGAAATCATTTATCCCTAAGGGATTTAGGGTCAAAAATGTCCCACCATTGGACGCAACAATACTATCTTCTGCGTCAAGTGGTGTGGGATTTTGAACAAATGTTCACTTGATTTGGTTCTATTAGTAATAGAGGAAGTTTCTACACTCTTAAAACAAGTAGAAAATGAAATACAGACCTTTGAAACGCAGCACCATGATAAATTATTGAATGATGGAGAGGAAGACTGGCTAACAAAGATCAAGAACCAGGTGGACCAATATGAGAAAGAACTTATCTCTTTCAAGGAACGTAAATGGGAGGCCGTAACCAGTGACTACCGAGAGAAAAGAGTTTATAAATGGCTATTAGGCCCAGAGGAAAGAAGAGTTGTCTTTAGGAACAGGAGACCACGGGTATTTAAACCCAGAAGTTTGAATACAGTTGAAAGTTCTGACAATAGCTCTGACCCTGAACAAGGTGAGGTAGTAGCTATGGGCACTACCACAGGCTCTCAACCCATGACCATCCGGTCAAAAAACGCCTACGGGGGAGGCCACACCCCAGGAGAAGTGGTCACAAGCGCAAGGGGATCCTCCAGGGGGAGACCACCCCGACGATGGCGCCGGGGGTGGCACTGAGCAATATAATCAATCTCAGCTCCCACCAACTAACAACTATTGAAATTGAAATATTGGAGAAAGGTCTTAGTTTTGTACCTACTGCTAAATTGGACAGATTTGATCTGCATGTCGACCTATATAAGTTTAATAGGAAACTTCGCCTTAAGGAGCATTTTGGGCAGACAGACGCTAAGATTGAAAAATTCAAGAGACCAAGTAGATTCGATCCAAAATCCTCAAGTGCAAGTATCAGCACTTATACACGGATGATAAAAGAGAACTTTGAAGATACATTGGATAAAGAGCATCCTACAAGAAACAACTTTTCTAAAGCACAATGGAAGGCCTTGAAGGGGTTGAAGGAGAATCACAAGTTGGTAATCCGTAATGCGGATAAGGGTGGTGCAGTGGTCCTACAGGACTACCATGACTATAGGGATGAAATAATATCCCAGCTTGGTGATAACAAGACTTACCGTAGATTAACACAGGATCCCACCTCTGAATTCAAAAGAACAATTGATAAATACCTGGATATATTATATACAACTAATATTATATCAAAGGCTACATATGAATTTTTGCTGGTGGATTTCCCTATAACCCCTATCATATACACCTTACCTAAGGTCCATAAAGATCCGGTGCGACCCCCAGGACGTCCAATTGTATCAGCAAGGGGATCGATACTACAAACACTGGCTGTATATGTTGATGATATCCTGCAACCACTAGTCAGGCAGATGGACTCTTTCCTTCTGGACTCCATCGAGATGGTGAAATTACTACAGGGTATCGAAAACCTGACTGGGGATGATGTGCTGGTTACCCTGGATGTAACCAGCCTCTATACGGCTATACCACACGAGGATGGTATGGCGGCGATCAAATCTACTCTTCTTAAATTTCCCTATGTTGGTCCACCGGTTGATGCGGTACTACAATTATTGGAGTACTGTCTCAAGATGAATTACTTCAAATTTGAGGCAGGGTTCTATTTACAGATATCGGGCACAGCGATGGGGTCCAATGTGGCCCCATCCTATGCCAATCTGTACATGGCAGAGTTTGAGACCCTGGGTACGATGTTATTCAAGGATCCACGAATAATATGTTTCCGCAGATACATAGACAATCTATTCTTGATCTGGCGGGGTGAGCAACAAGACCTGATGAGTTGGTTTGATGAACTGAACCAAGCTAATACTAACCTAAAATTCAAGATGACTCACAACAAACAAACAGTGGATTTCTTAGATCTAAGGATATACAAATCTGGTGAAGGCTTGAAGACCACGTTATATCAAAAACCAACGGACAGAAATTCAATCCTCCAAGGTACAAGCTGTCATCCACCTTTTTTGAAAAAAGCGCTGCCCAAATCCCAATTCAAGAGGGTCACACGGAATAATAGTGACATAGAGAACAAGGTTATACAACTTGATGAGATGAGGATGAAGTTTGAGCAGCGGGGATACACTAAAGAACATCTGGATGTGGCTTTCAGTGAAGCCCATACCATTACACAAAATGAGGCTCTAAAGAAGACAGTACCTGTGACACCATCCAGGGAACGGCTGATAATGACGACCACTTTTACTCCTGAGAAGGTCACTCTACCCAACATTCTACGAGAAAATTGGGACATCATCTCTACAGACAAAAAACTGCCCTGCGAGTCTATGGACTTACCTATGGTTGGTTATAAGAGGCGGCCTCTTTAAGAGATTATCTGATGCGACCCGACAACAGACTTAGTTATAAGTCTAAAACATGGTTAGACACCACCAAAAATGGGTGCTTCCGATGCAGTGGATGCACTACATGTAGTGGGATGACCCAGAGTAAATTTTTCACACATCCGTGGACCAACAGAAAATTTACTATCAAACATAGAGTCACATGCACCACATGTTACATCGTATACATGATCCACTGCCCGTGCGGCAAGTTCTATGTCGGTAAGACACAGGACGATGCCCGCACCAGGATGGCCAACCATAGGTCGGCCATTAGGGCAGCACTTGAGAATGGCAAATCCGACCAACCAGTTGCCAGACATTTCTTGCAGGCAAGACACAAGAACACAGATTTACGGTTTATTATTATTGACCACGTCCCACCCCTAATGAGGGGTGGTGACAGAGGTAGGGTGCTCTTACAGAGGGAAAGTCGCTGGATTTTCACACTTGACACTTTGGTCCCCAAGGGGCTAAATGTCCATTTTGATATGCAGTGCTTCCTGTGAGGACTGCATTATTGGATATGGTTTCTAGGACCCCTATAGGATCTACTGATCCAATATCTGATGTAGTCACCGGTCTAATTGTACTTGTACTCCCCATCTGATGCAGATTGAATTCTTGTTCCCTTTCTAGTATGGTTGGTACCACTGGCTAGGTCAGTGAACTAAGGATAGTTTGCGGTATATGGCTTGGTTTGTGGCTTTGTGGTTTCTATATTATCCACTATATAGTATGAGTAGTTATATCTACACCACTAGGCATCTCGCATGTATAAATCTTATATGTGGTTGAATACAGTCCCTTAATAGGTGATGGTGTATAAAATACTTTATCATTTGATACGATTATTGAGGGGCAGGTTGGCTACCTCGATCACCTTACACATAGTGTTGTAGTATAACTGATGTGTTCAATGCGGAGTGGCTCATAAATGGTTGCCTAGCAACAATGTTTATTTTTATACTTTTATGTTTGTTGCGTTGATGCTTCAACACTTGATTTTTTCTTTTCCGCTTTGGGTGCTGTGGATAATGAATATACAATTATAGCAAGTTTGATTATCTGATTGACTGCATATGTTAAGTTTAGTTGCGCATTACCGGTTAGGTTGTGTGTGATTGTATACAGGGTTGCCTAGCAATATTGGAGATATGTTTGCCGAATTATGTTTTCCTCTTCTGCCTTGGGAATTGAGGGTTATGGATATATACTTTATACCAAGTTTGATTATCCGATTGACTAGATATGTTAAGTCTAGGTGCGACTTACCGGTTAGGTTTTGTAAGATTGTGTACAGGGTTGCTTAGCAACATTCGAAATGTGTCTGCCGATATATATACTTATCTACTTGGGTGGTTACCATCTGAGTATTGTTACCCTGTTATAAGGTGTTGAGTGTTTTTTCTGACACATCCTCTGTAAGACAACCTAGCCGTTTTACATATAGAAGTTTTAGGTAGTCGATACCGCTATCACTAACATCATGTAAACACAGTTCTCTACATTATACCTACTAGTTAGTAATCACCATCTCTACGATATTGTGTTATGTGTACATACGATTTTAAATTCACATGTTGGTATTGTTGTTTTTATGTTTTTATGTTTTTGTGGTACCAAAAAAAGTTTTTTGCTTGGGTGACTTTTTTGTACCTCCAGGGCTTCTGTACTGACTCTTGCGCATGCGCAGTTGCGCTAGGAGGACGCCACAGACTCTGGCAGGATCGTCACCGGGTAAGCACTTAAATAGTTCACTGTTAAGTTGTTTTGTAAGGTCTGAGGAAGGGGGCGACCCCGAAAACGTTCACCAAAGTAAAGTTATTTCACTATTGATTACGGAGAGTGCCTTTCTTATTCTTTTTGCTATATATATATATATATATATATATATATATATATATATATATATATATATATATATATGTATATGAACCTAGAAAATTGTTTATGTGTAGTTGATACTGTAAATCAAATCGCACAGTAAAACACCAAATATGCAATGTATCTCAGATATATGAAATAAACAATTGTAATAATCCCATTTAAAAAGTAAATGTATGCTTACCTGATAAATTAATTTCTTTTACGATATGACGAGTCCACGGATTTCATCCTTACTTGTGGGATATTAACCTCCTGCTAACAGGAAGTGGCATAGAGCCCCACAGCAGAGCTGTATATATAGCCCCTCCCTTCCCCTCCACCCTCAGTCATTCGACCGAAGGTTTAGGAAGAGAAAAGGAAAGGCTAAAAGGTGCAGAGGTGACTGAAGTTTACAAAAAAACAGAATTTATGCTTACCTGATAAATTACTTTCTCCAACGGTGTGTCCGGTCCACGGCGTCATCAATTACTTGTGGGAATATTCTCTTCCCCAACAGGAAATGGCAAAGAGCACAGCAAAAGCTGTCCATATAGCCCCTCCTCAGGCTCCGCCCCCCAGTCATTCGACCGACGGTTAGGAGAAAAAAAGGAGAAACTATAGGGTGCCGTGGTGACTGTAGTGTATAGAGAAAAAAATTGTTCAAACCTGATTAAAAAAACCAGGGCGGCCGTGGACCGGACACACCGTTGGAGAAAGTAATTTATCAGGTAAGCATAAATTCTGTTTTCTCCAACATTGGTGTGTCCGGTCCACGGCGTCATCCATTACTTGTGGGAACCAATACCAAAGCTTTAGGACACGGATGAAGGGAGGGAGCAAATCAGGTTACCTAAATGGAAGGCACCACGGCTTGCAAAACCTTTCCCCCAAAAATAGCCTCCGAAGAAGCATAAGTATCAAATTTGTAGAATTTGGCAAAAGTGTGCAGAGAAGACCAAGTCGCTGCCTTACATATCTGATCAACAGAAGCCTCGTTCTTGAAGGCCCATGTGGAAGCCACAGCCCTAGTAGAGTGAGCTGTGATTCGTTCAGGAGGCTGCCGTCCGGCAGTCTCATAAGCCAATCGGATAATGCTTTTCAGCCAGAAAAAGAGGTAGCAGTAGCTTTTTGTCCTCTCCTCTTACCAGAGTAAACGACAAACAAAGATGAGGTTTGTCTAAAATCCTTTGTTGCTTCTAAATAGAACTTTAAAGCACGAACTACATCTAAATTGTGCAACAAACTTTCCTTCTTAGAAACTGGATTCGGACACAGAGAAGGAACAACTATTTCCTGGTTAATATTCTTGTTGGAAACAACTTTTGGAAGAAAACCAGGCTTAGTACGCAAAACAACCTTATCTGAATGGAACACCAGATAGGGTGGATCACACTGCAAAGCAGATAATTCAGAAACTCTTCTAGCAGAAGAAATAGCAACCAAAAACAGAACTTTCCAAGATAGTAACTTGATATCTATGGAATGTAAAGGTTCAAACGGAACCCCTTGAAGAACTGAAAGAACTAAATTTAGACTCCAAGGAGGAGTCATGGGTCTGTAGACAGGCTTGATTCTGACCAAAGCCTGTACAAAAGCCTGTACAGCTGCCAGTCGTTTGTGTAACAAGACAGATAAAGCAGAAATCTGTCCCTTTAGAGAACTCGCTGACAACCCTTTATCCAAACCCTCTTGGAGAAAGGAAAGAATCTTAGGAATTTTAATTTTACTCCAGAAGAATCCCTTGGATTCACACCAACAGATATATTTTTTCCATATTTTATGGTAAATCTTTCTAGTCACAGGTTTTCTGGCTTGGACCAGAGTATCTATCACTGAATTTGAAAAACCACGCTTGGATAAAATCAAGCGTTCAATTTCCAAGCAGTCAGCTGCAGAAAAACTAGATTTGGATGTTCGAATGGACCTTGTACTAGAAGATCCTGTCTCAAAGGTAGCTTCCATGGTGGAGCCGATGACATATTCACCAGGTCTGCATACCAAGTCCTGCGTGGCCACGCAGGAGCTATCAGAATCACAGAGGCCTTCTCCTGTTTGATCCTGGCTACGAGCCTGGGAAGGAGAGGAAACGGTGGAAACACATAAGCTAGGTTGAACGACCAAGGCGCCACTAATGCATCCACTAGAGTCGCCTTGGGATCCCTGGATCTGGACCCGTAGCAAGGAACCTTGAAGTTCTGACGGGACGCCATCAGATCCATGTCTGGAATGCCCTATAATTGGGTTAACTGGGCAAAGACCTCCGGATGAAGTTCCCACTCCCCCGGATGGAAAGTCTGACGACTCAAATAATCCGCCTCCCAGTTGTCTACTCCTGGGATGTGAATTGCAGATAGGTGGCAGGAGTGATCCTCCGCCCATTTGATGATCTTGGATACCTCTCTCATCGCCAAGGAACTCTTTGTTCCTCCCTGATGGTTGATATAAGCTACAGTCATCATGTTGTCCGACTGGAATCTTATGAATCCGGCCTTCGCTAGTTGAGGCCAAGCCCGGAGCACATTGAATATCGCTCTCAGTTCCAGGATGTTTATCGGGAGAAGGGACTCTTCCCGAGACCATAGACCCTGAGCTTTCAGGGAGTCCCAGACCGCGCCCCAGCCTAATAGACTGGCGTCGGTTGTTACAATGACCCACTCTGGTCTGCGGAAACTCATTCCCTGAGACAGGTGATCCTGAGTCAACCACCAACGGAGTGAGTCTCTGGTTACCTGGTCTACTTGAATCTGGGGAGACAAGTCTGCATAGTCCCCATTCCACTGATTGAGCATGCACAGTTGTAATGGTCTTAGATGAATTCGAGCAAAAGGAACTATGTCCATTGCTGCAACCATCAATCCTACTACTTCCATGCACTGAGCTATCGAAGGCTGCAGAATAGAGTGAAGAACTTGACAAGCGTTTAGAAGCTTTGACTTTCTGACCTCTGTCAGGAAGATCTTCATTTCTAAAGAATCTATTATTGTTACCAAAAAGGGAACTCTTGTCGACGGAGACAGGGAACTCTTTTCTACGTTCACCTTCCACCCGTGAGATCTGAGAAAGGCTAGAACAATGTCTGTATGAGCCTTTGCCTTGGAAAGAGACAACGCTTGAATTAGAATGTCGTCTAGATAAGGTGCCACTGCAACGCCCCTCGGTCTTAGAACCGCTAGAAGGGACCCTAGCACCTTTGTGAAAATTCTGGGAGCAGTGGCTAAACCGAATGGAAGAGCCACGAACTGGTAATGTTTGTCCAGAAAGGCGAACCTTAGGAACTGATGATGATCTTTGTGGATAGGAATATGTAGGTACGCATCCTTTAAATCCACGGTAGTCATATATTGACCCTCCTGGATTGAAGGTAAAATTGTTTGAATGGTTTCCATTTTGAACGATGGAACTCTGAGAAATTTGTTTAGAATTTTTAAATCCAGAATTGGTCTGAAAATTCCCTCTTTTTTGGGAACTACAAACAGGTTTGAGTAAAACCCCTGACCTTGTTCCACAGTTGGAACTGAGTGTATCACTCCCATCTTTAACAGGTCTTCTACACAATGTAAGAATGCCTGTCTCTTTATTTGGTCTGAAGACAAGCGAGACATGTGGAACCTTCCCCTTGGGGGCAGTTCCTTGAATTCTAGAAGATAACCCTGAGAGACTATTTCTAGTGCCCAGGGATCCGGAACATCTCTTGCCCAAGCCTGAGCAAAGAGAGAGAGTCTGCCCCCTACTAGATCCGGTCCCGGATCGGGGGCTACCCCTTCATGCTGTCTTGGTAGCAGCAGCAGGCTTCTTGGCCTGTTTACCCTTGTTCCAGCCTTGCATTGGTTTCCAAGCTGGTTTAGCCTGGGAAGCGTTACCCTCTTGTCTAGAGGCTGCAGAGTTAGAAGCCGGTCCGTTCCTGAAATTGAGAAAGGAACGAAAATTGGACTTATTCTTAGCCTTAAAAGGCCTATCCTGTGGGAGGGCATGGCCCTTCCCCCAAGTGATGTCTGAAATAATTTCTTTCAATTCTGGCCCAAAAAGGGTCTTACCTTTGAAAGGGATATTAAGCAATTTTGTCTTGGAAGATACATCCGCCGACTAAGATTTTAGCCAGAGCGTTCTGCGCGCCACAATTGCAAACCCTGAATTTTTCGCCACTAATCTCGCTAATTGCAAAGCGGCATCTAAAATAAAGGAATTAGCTAACTTAAGTGCGTGAATTCTGTCCATGACTTCCTCATATGGAGTCTCCATATTAAGCGACTTTTCTAGTTCATCAAACCAGAAACACGCCGCCGTAGTGACAGGAATAATGCACGAAATAGGTTGGAGGAGGTAACCTTGCTGAACAAATATCTTTTTAAGCAAACCCTCTAATTTTTTATCCGTAGGATCTTTGAAAGCACAATTGTCCTCAATGGGAATAGTTGTGCGTTTGGCTAGGGTAGAAACTGCCCCCTCAACCTTAGGGACTGTTTGCCAAGTGTCCTTCCTTGGGTCGACCATGGGGAACAATTTCTTAAATATAGGAGGAGGGACAAAGGGTATGCCTGGTTTCTCCCACTCCTTATTCACTATGTCCGCCACCCTTTTAGGGATCGGAAAGGCATCAGGGTGCACCGGGACCTCTAAGAATTTGTCCATCTTGCACAATTTTTCTGGAATGACCAAAGAGTCACAATCATCCAGAGTAGATAGCACCTCCTTAAGTAATGCGCGGAGATGCTCTAACTTAAATTTAAACGTCACAACATCAGGTTCTGCCTGTTGAGAAATTCTTCCTGAATCTGAAAGTTCTCCTTCCGACAAACCCTCCCTCACTGCCACTTCTGACTGGTGTGAGGGTATGACAGATAAACTATCGTCAGCGCCTTCTTGCTCCACTGTATTTAAAACTGAGCAATCACGCTTTCTCTGAAATGCTGGCATTTTGGATAAAATATTAGCTATGGAATTATCCATTACTGCCGTTAATTGTTGCATAGTAACAAGCATTGGCGCGCTAGATGTACTAGGAGTCGCCTGCGCGGGCATAACTGGTGTAGACACAGAAGGAGATGATGATGAACTATCCCCACTACCTTCATTTAAGGAATCATCTTGGGCAACCTTATTAAATGTGACAGTACTGTCCTTACTTTGTCTGGACGCCATGGCACAATTATCACATACATTTGAAGGGGGGACCACCTTGGCCTCCAAACATACAGAACATGTTCTATCTGAAGGTACAGACATGTTAGACAGGCTTAAACAGATTAATAATGCAAAAAAAAACGTTTTAAAACAAAACCGTTACTGTCTCTTTAAATGTTAAACAGAGCACACTTTATTTCTGAATGCGTGAAAAATTATGAAGGAAATATTCAATCTTTACCAAATTTTCACCACAGAGTCTTAATGCTTTAAAAGTATTGCACCCCAATTTTCAAGCTTTTAACCCCTTAATTGAGGAAACCGGAGCCGTTTAATCAAATAACTTTTAACCCCACTACAGTCCCAGCCACAGCGTTTGCTGCGACTTCACCTGTTCTTAGGAGTTAAACGATACCAAATTAAGCCTTCCAGGAACGTTTTCAATGATCACAGACCCTCTCACATGCAGCTGCATGCACTGCATCCAAAAGAAACTGCGCAGTTATGGCGCGAAAATGAGGCTCTGCCTACTATAGTGAAAGGCCCCTCTGACTGGAAAGGTGTCTAAACAACTGCCTGGCGCCTAAAAACGTTCCCCCACGATAAAAGTTTTATAAATCACCTCAGATTACATAAAAAACTTAAATAAAGCAATCGATTTAGCCCACAGGAGTGTCAACCAGTGTATAGCCCATAATAAGCCTTCATTCTGTTAAGAAAATGGCTTACCGATCCCCAAGAGGGAAAATGACAGTCTTCTAGCATTACACAGTCTTGTTAGAAAATGGAATAGTCATACCTTGAGCAGAAAAGTCTGCTAACTGTTCCCCCCAACTGAAGTTCTCTGGGCTCAACAGTCCTGCGTGGGAACAGCAATTGATTTTAGTTACTGCTACTAAAATCATACTCCTCTTTTAAACAGAACTCTTCATCCCTTTCTGTTTTAGAGTAAATAGTACAACCGGCACTATTTTAAAATAACAAACTCTTGATAGCAGAATAAAAAACTGCAACTAAACACCACATACTCTTCACCATCTCCGTGGAGATGCTACTTGTTCAGAGCGGCAAAGAGAATGACTGGGGGGCGGAGCCTGAGGAGGGGCTATATGGACAGCTTTTGCTGTGCTCTTTGCCATTTCCTGTTGGGGAAGAGAATATTCCCAAAAGTAATGGATGACGCCGTGGACCGGACACACCAATGTTGGAGAAATAAAATAAATCTGTCTCAAAATAACAGGGTGGGCCGTGGACTAGTCATATCGTAAAAGAAATTAATTTATCAGGTAAGCATAAATTTACTTTTCTTTTACAAAGATATGACCAGTCCACAGATTTCATTCTTACTTGACCCCTACGCTTTCCAGAATAAACAATGAATAATGAAGATGATTGACGGAAATCCTTGGTTGCCTGTAAGTAAAACTTCAAGGCACGGACCACGTCCAGATTATGTAACAGACGCTCCTTCTTGGCAGAAGGATTAGGACACAATGAAGGACCAACAATTTCTTGATTAATGTTCTTATTTGAAACAACCTTAGGAAGAAATCCAGGTTTGGTACGTAAAACCACCTTATCAGAATGAAATATAAGATAAGGCGAATCACATTGTAACGCTGAAAGCTCGGAAACTCTTCGAGCAGAAGAAATAGCAACTAAAAACAGAACTTTCCAAGATAATAATTTAATATCTATGGAATGCATGGGTTCAAACGGAACCCCTTGAAGAACTCTAAGAACTAAATTCAAAATTGAATCAAGCGTTCAATCTCCAAGCAGTCAGCTGCAGAGAAATTAGATTTCGATGTTGGAAAGGTCCTTGAATGAGAAGGTCCTGTCTCAAAGGAAGTTTCCACGGCGGCAGAAAGGACATGTCCACTAGATCCGCATACCAAGTCCTGCGTGGCCACGCAGGTGCTATCAGGATTACTGAAGCTCTCTCCTGTTTGATTCAAGCAATCATGCGTGGAAGGAGAGGAAAAGGTGGAAACACATAAGCTAGGCTGAACTTCCAAGGCACTGCCAGGGCATCTATCAGTTCAGCCTGTGGATCCCTTGACCTGGATCCGTATCTTGGGAGCTTGGCATTCTGTCGAGACGCCATTAGATCCAACTCTGGTCTGCCCCATCTGAGAATCAGTGAGGCAAATACCTCCGGATGGAGTTCCCACTCCCCCGGATGAAAAGTCTGACGACTTAGAAAATCTGCTTCCCAATTTTCTACTCCTGGGATTTAGATTGCCGACAGATAACAAGAGTGGGTCTCCGCCCATCGGATTATCTTGGATATTTCTATCATCGCTAAGGAACTCCTTGTTCCCCCCTGATGATTGATACAGGTAGCCCTCAGTTTACACCGGGGTTAGGTTCCAGGAGGAATGCTTGTAAATCAAAACCATTGTAAATTGAAACCCAGTTTATAATGTAAGTCAATGGGAAGTGAGGGAGTTAGGTTCCAGGCCCCTCTCAAAATTGTCATAAGTAACACCTAATACATTATTTTTAAAGCTTTGAAGTAAAACTTTAAATGGTAAACAGCATTATAAACCTAATAAAATAAATTGTATCATCATCAAACTAAGTTTAATGAACAAAAACATTTGCTAAACCGCACCTAATAAAATTATCACACAGACTGCATCATCATCAATCTAAGTTTAATGAACAAAAACAAAATAATCACACAACAGACTACCATCATCAAACTAAGTTTAATAAACAAAAAAGTTTTTTTACTTGTCTTTTTCTGCAAACAGTTCTCTGCATTGAGTCTGCAGCTAAGGGAAGTGGCTGCTAGATCTTGTTCCTTTGAAAGCTGATCCATTGATCACGTCTGGCTTGCTTGGCTTTGCATGTCTTTGCTGCAATACAAGCGGACAGCTTCACCTACTGGCTATTTTAATGTATGCCATGCTTCTCAATGCTTTCAATAGCAGTCAATGCTTTTCAATAGCAGTCACATGACTGAAATAAAAGGATGTTATTCTGAAACGGCGCAAATTGAACCAGCGTAAACCGAGGGCCACCTGTATATGCCACAGTCGTGATGTTGCCCGACTGGAACCTGATGAATTTGGCCGAAGCCAACTGAGGCCACGCCTGAAGCGCATTGAATATTGCTCTCAGTTCCAGAATATTGATTGGAAGTAGAGACTCAACCTGAGTCCAAACACCCTGAGCCTTCAGGGAGTTCCAGACTGCACCCCATCCCAGAAGACTGGCATTCGTTGTCACTATCACCCACGAGGGTTTGCGGAAACAAGTCCCCTGGGACAGATGATCCGGCGACAACCAACAAAGAAGAGAGTCTCTGGTCTCTTGATCCAGATTTATCTGAGGAGATAAATTCGCATAATCCCCATTCCACTGTCCGAGCATACACAGCTGCAGTGGTCTGAGATGAAAGTGGGCAAACGGGATTATATCCATTGCCGCTACCATTAATCCAATGACTTCCATGTACTGAGCCACTCATGGCCGATGAATGGACTGAAGTGCTCGGCAAGTATTCAGAATCTTTGTCTTTCTGACCTCTGTCAGAAATATTTTCATGTCTACCGAGTCTATAAGAGTCCCCAAGAATGGAACCCTTGTCCGTGGAACTAATGATGTTCACTTTCCAACCGTGAGATCTCAGGAAAGACAATACTATGTCCGTGTGAGATTTTGTCAATTGATAATTAGACGCCTGAATCAGAATATCGTCCAGATAAGGCGCTACTGCTATGCCCCGCGGTCTGAGAACCGCTAAGAGACCCCAGAACTTTTGTGAAAATTCTGGGTGCTGTGGCAAGACCGAAAGGAAGAGCCACGAACTGATAATGTTTGTCCAGGAAGGCAAACCTTAAGAACCGATGATGATCCTTGTGAATAGGGATATGAAGGTATGCATCCTTCAAGTCCACAGTAGTCACATATTGACCCTCCTGAATCATTGGTAAGATTGTTCGTATAGTCTCCATTTTGAACAATGGGACTCTGAGACATTTGTTTAGACACTTGAGATCCAAAATGGGTCTGAAAGTTCCTTCTTTTTTGGGAACTACAAAAAGATTTGAGTAAAACCCCTGTCCCTGTTCCGGCTTTAGAACAGGACAAATTACTCCCATGGTATAGAGGTCTTTTACACAGCGTAAGAACGCCTCTCTTTTTATCTGGTCTACAGATAATCGTGAAAGATGAAAGCTCCCCCTTGGGAGAAAATCCTTGAATTCTAGTTGATACCCGTGGGTCACTATTTCCAGTGCCCAGGAGTCCTGAACATCTCTTGCCCAAGCCTGAGCAAAGAGAGAGAGTCTGCCCCTACCAGATCCGGTCCCGGATCGGGCGCCACCCCTTCATGCTGTCTTGGAAACAGCAGCAAGCTTCTTGGATTGTTTACCTTTATTCCAAGTCTGGTTAGGTCTCCAGACTGACTTGGATTGAGCAAAATTCCCTTCCTGCTTTGTAGAGGAAGAAAAGGCAGAGGGTCCTCCTTTATAGTTTCAAAAGGAACGAAAATTATTCTGTTTACCCCTCATTTTAACAGACTTATCCTGAGGTAGGGAATGGCCTTTACCTCCAGTAATGTCAGAAATGATCTCCTTCAATACAGGCCCAAATAGGGTCTTACCTTTAAAAGGAATAGCCAAAAGCTTAGATTTTGACAACACATCAGTAGACCAAGATTTGAGTCATAACGCTCTACGCGCCAGAATGGCAAAACCTGCATTTTTTGCTGCTAATTTAGCAATTTGAAAAGCAGCATCAGTAATAAAAGAATTAGCTAGCTTGAGAGCCTTAATTCTATCCAGAATATCATCTAATGGAGTCTCAACCTGGAGACTCTTCTAGAGCTTCGAACCAAAAAGCTGCTGCAGTAGTTACTGGAACAATGCAAGCCGTAGGTTGTAAAAGAAAACCTTGATGAATAAATAATTATTTTAAAAGACCCTTTAATTTTGTATCCATAGGGTCTTTGAAAGCACAACTATCCTCAATAGGTATAGTTGTACGCTTAGCCAAAGTAGATATAGCTCCCTCCACCTTAGGGACCGTTTGCCACAAGTCCCAAATGGAGTCTGATATGGGAAACATTTTCTTAAAAGTAGGAGGAGGAGAGAACGGTATGCCTGGTTTATCCCATTCCTTTTTTAACAATTTCCGAAATTCTTTTAGGAACCGGAAAAACATCAGTGTAAGTAGGCACCTCTAGATATTTGTCCATCTTACACAATTTATCTGGTGGTATTATAATAAGGTCACAATCATCCAGAGTCGCTAAAACCTCCCTAAGTAACAGACATAGGTGTTCAAGCTTAAATTTAAATGACATAACGTCCGAATCTGTCTGAGGCAAAATATTTCCTGGGTCTGAAAGTTCACCCTCAGACAGCAATTCCCTAACCCCCAACTCAGAACACTGTGAGGGAACATCGGAAATAGTTAATAATGCATCAGAGGATTCAGTATTTACATTAATACCTGACCTACTGCGTTTACCCTGTAACACTGGTAATTTGGATAATACCTCTGTGAGAGTAAAAGCATTAGCACTAGAAGTACTTGGCGTTGCTTGTGTGGGTGTTAAAGGTTGTGACACTTGGGGAGAGTTGGATGGTACATCCTGATTCTCTTCATACTGAGAATCATCCTTAGGCACACTTTCTTTACTTAAAATATGCTTTTTACATTGTAAGGCCCGGCCCTTTCAGTACAAGAGGTACACAACGTAAGTGGGGGTTCCACAATGGCTTCTAAACACATAGAACAATTAGTATCCTCAATGTCAGACATGTTGAACAGACTAACAATAATCTTAAAAGTTGTTAAACACTTTCAACAATTTTTTCAAAAAATGTACTGCGCCTTTAAAAAATAATAGTATACAATTTTTCCAAAACTGCTATAAAAGCTAAATAACGAAAATCTGATTAGAAACACATATTAAATGTGCCCAAAAATTATTGCACCTAAGAGCAATAGGCAAAAATAACCTTATCAGGACATTTAGAGTGAAAAAATACAATTTATTTGACAAAATGACCCCTGCACCTCGCCACAGCTCTGCTGTGGCGCCTACCTGCCCTTAAAGTACTTGAAAAACGACTCTACCACGATCCGGTCATCAGAGCATAAGTTTAGGCCTAACCGGAGCTTATGCCTGTTGCCTACTGAGCCAAAATGTACTGCGCGTCGGATCGCGCGAAAATATGCCCCACCCATTAATGGTGATCACAAACGAAACCATAATACCGCATAGGAAGCAGTTAGGAAAAAACACCAAGTGGTCCCCCTAAAAAACAACCTCATAATGCTGCAGCCCTTTATAAAATAAAATAACAAGCTGCCTCTCCCAGTGTCCTTTACAAACACCCAATAAGTCACAAAAACCTTTAAATAAAGGATTTTAAAGTAACACCCTTTTCTTTTAAAACCGGGTCCACGTTAACCCCTTTTTTAGCAAAGAATAAAATGTCAGCAATTCTGATATAACAGGTCTCCTCAGAAAAAAGACTGAACATACCTCAATGCTTATAGCATGCAGCTGTTCTCCACTCTGAAGATTTCTTACACTACCTTCAGCACTCTGTGGGAACCAACGTGGATCTTAGTTACGTCTGCTAAGATCATCAATCTCAGGGCAGAAAACTTCTTCCATATCCCCCTGAGGAAAATATTACACGCCGGTACCATTTGAAAATAAAAAACTTCTTGATTGAAGAAACTAAAACTAACACCTCACTTTACCTCTTCCTAGTATAACACAGGCAAAGAGAATGACTGGGGGTGGATGGGAAGGGAGGGGCTATATATACAGCTCTGCTGTGGTGCTCTTTGCCACTTCCTGTTAGCAGGAGGTTAATATCCCACAAGTAAGGATGAAATCTGTGGACTCGTCATATCTTTGTAAAAGAAATATATAACATATTTTTGTTTTTCTATCTTCCAGACATCTGAGGAACAGATTGGGCTCCAAATGGTGCTAATAAATGCTGTTACAGGAGTGCCTACCCTGAGCCCTATCAAATAGTTATACACTAAATATTTATAATAACTGGAAAAGATGACAATTGTAAAATATTTATTATATGCTGAAAGTATGAATATCCATTTTAAGTGCCATATTGAAGTGGAATATACTCATGTTTAGTATGAAAATACTCAGGTTAAATAGTATTATATGGTCCCATACATGTGTTTAATGAACACTTTAAATCAAATACTAAACTAGCAGTATTTGATAGTGAAACTGTTTGACAGTGTATGTTGCCCTCTGGTGGTTTATGCGAGAATTGCAACCAAAGGAGATTGTCATATTAATGCTAAATAATTTTATTTGCTAGAAAATAATCTCTACTTTAATATTTATAAATTAGTCTTTTACTTATTGTAGTCAAATCTCTATGGTGTTTATTAAGTTATTTGTAGCTATTGTGATATATTTTAAAATGTGTTTTATTGTGGCTAAATAAGAGGTTATTTCAGCTCAGATTAATTGGCATATAAATTGTTTGTTGTATTAACAATACACAATTTCTGGTGGTTTAATTGGAATTATATTTGGTATTGTAATAAGCGTGTATCACTGATTCATAATCTAGTTTCTGCATAAATATAATTCAAGGTGTCTATAAAGATAATTAATCTAGAATTAAGGAATACATATTGATTATAATAAATATATTGTATATACATTTTATTGGTTGGCAACTGCTAAGATAGGTTCTCCAACATTTTACTGGAGATTACTGCTGATATAATAATAAATGATATTGTAAACCTAGTATATACCAACAATCCCAAGCCTCGTTCCTCTATGGGAACCGGGACAATGACTCCTAAGGAAGATAGATCCCGGACACACCCCAGAAAGGCCTCCCTCTTCTCTAGTTTTGATGACAAATTTGAGAGGAGGAATCTGCCCTTGCATGCACTTAAGATGGGCAGAGATGGGGGTCACACAGGCTAAAATATAATGTGCAATATTTCTGAAAAGAAACTGGTGCAAACATTTGCAGCACAAATCAGGACAAAAGTAGCACAAACAATTTTTTTCTCTCTGATTTAATTACATAAGGTGGAAAGTGGGCGGAAATTGAGGCCACATGGGCAAAAATATAAAAGTGCAATATCTCAGAAATTAAACAGACTTAAATGTTTGATTTTGCTGTGCAAATCAGCACAAACATAGTTTATTTTTTCACCTGCTTATTTATTAAACAAAATTAAAGTACCTGAGAATGAAGAAATTAAACTGTACCCACTCTGAATTGTGAACTATTTACTTATAGAGAATAGCGGAAAACATATTAAAAAATAAATACCTGAGAGGACCAATCTTGAAGCATATTCAGTAATTCTGCTTTCATGCATGAGCTTGATAGGTAAATGTACTCAACAACCAGTGCCGATTATGGATTTATTAAACAAATATAAATAATAATAATCATAATAAAGGGCAGAAGGATTATTTTCCCCCAAAATACTTGTTTAACAAAGTCTGACAACAGAATATAAGCAGTTATGTCAATTGCTGATATTATTGTAGCAATCAGTATAGGATTAATTAAAAATAACAGTGTCACAGTTTAGTTTCAGGATTTAGGAAACAGTAAAATGGTATTAAAAATATTTGAATCTTACTGTACTGATGCTTTTTTCAATAAAGAAACAATAGATATAAAATTAACATTATTTTAAAGGGACATAAAGCCCAATCTATTTTTTTCTTTTATGATTCCAATAGAGCATACATTTTTGAAAACATTTCCATTTTACTTCTATTTTAAATTTTGCTTCAATCTCTTGCTATCCTTTATTGAAGGAGCAGCAATGAGCTACTGGGAGCTAGCTAAACACATAGGTAAGCCAATGACAAGAGGCATATATTTACAGCCATCAATCAGCAGCGAGCTCCCAGCACCAGAGCCTACCTAGGTATGCTTTTCAACAAAGGATACAAAGAGAATTAAATTAGATAATATAAGTAAATTAGAAAGTTGTTTAAAATTGTATGCTCCATCTGAATTCTAAACAACGGTATTTATAATTACCAATACATTTCTTTCGGGATGAGAAGAGTCCATATAGGTGTCCATTACATGTGGGATATATTTCCTGCCACTAGGAAGAGATCAAGAATCATCACAAGAGCTTTAATCCCAACCACAACTCTCTCCACTCAGTTTATGTATTGCTAAGCAGAGGAGAGATATAGAAGAGACAGAAAGAAGGGTTAAGAGGTGCAAATGAAAATAAAATTACCCATCTAGTATGTGGGCGGGTCCTATGGACTCCCCTCATCCTGAAAGAAAGAAATGTATTGGTAAGTATAAATTCTGTTTTCTTTCATAATATGAGTAGAGTTCATAGGTGTCCATAACATGTGGGATACAATAACCAAGCTGAGAGTCCATGTTAAGGATGGGTGGGACAAAATTATGGCAGTTCCTATTTGCTAGACACTGCAGCCTGAAGGACTTTCCTGCCAAATGCAGCTTTGGAAGAAGAATAAATATCAAAATAATAAATTAAGAAAAAGGTATGAAGAGAAGACCAAGTTGCCGCCTTGCAAATCTGTTCTAAGGAGGCAACATTTTTAAAGGCCCAAGTAGTAGAAACAGATCTAGAAGAACGAGCAGTTACTCTTTTTAGAGGCTGTTTTCCCGCAACCAAGTAAGCCATACGAATAGACTGATTTAGCCTTGATGCTAAGGCCACCGCTGTAGACTGTTGACCCTTTCTGGGACCTGAAAAGAGGACAAACAAGCTAGAAGTCGGTTTAAATTCTTTAGTAGCATGAATATATGATTTTAAGGCTCTCATTACATCCAAATTGAGAAGTAGGTGTTCCTTAGGGTTAGAAGGATTTGGGCACGGAGAAGAAACAACAATTTCGTTCGAAAATATATTTAGTCCTGAGGAAAAATCAAGACGGGGTGATCAGAAGACAGAGCAGATCATTCAAAAACTCTTCAATCGGAAGAAATGGCTAGAAGAGAGAGAACCCTCCATGACAATAACTAATAACAGGCGAACTCTCACCAAGGCTTGGACAAAAATTTGATCATCAGGTAATTTGGTATTTTTTGTGTGAAACAAAACAGATAATGTCGAAATCTGACCCTTTAAAGAACTAGCCGATAAACCCTTATCTAGTCCATCTTGAGGGAACTGAAGAATTTTAGGGATTCTAAAAGATTTCCCAGAGAAACCTCTAGAAGAACACCAAAGTAAGTAAGTAAACTTCCCAGATATTATGATAAATTTTCTGAGTGACAGGCTTTCTGGCTTGCAGTAACGTACAGATAACAGAATCTGAGAAATCTCTGTTTTTGAGAACTAAAGGGTCCTTGAGAAACTAGATCTTTCCTTAGGGGGTAGGAGGAAGAGATGGCATATCTATTATGTCCGCATACCAAGTTTGTTGGGGCCACGGCAGAGATAAGAGAATTACAGAAGCCAATTCCTGTTTGATTCTTGTGATGACTCTTGGAAGAAGAACAAACTGAGGAAATTGATAGGCCAGATGAAAGTTCCAAGGGCAGTCTAGAGCATGTATTACGTAAGCCCTAGGTTCTCTAGACCTGGTGCAATAATACAGATGTTTGCAGTTTAATTTAGATGCCATGAGATCTATTTCTGGAAGACCCCACCTCAGGACAAATTGATCGAACGCGTCCTGATAAAGAGACCATTCCTCTGTATGGAAGGACTGATGAGTAATGGGTTATCTGCTTCCCAATTGTTCATTTCCAGAATGTGAATGGCCGATATGGTGCAGTGGTTTTTCTCTGCCCAAGACAGAATGTGAGATACCTCTCACATAGCTAAATGAACTTTGAGTCCCCCCCCCCCCTGATAATTGATGTATGCCACGGCAGTAACATCTGAATGGAATCAAATTAATCTTTCCTGTTTGAGAAGGGGCTAAGATTGAAGGGTCCAAAGAATCTAGGATGTAGGTATAGGTCCAGAGGGGACCATACTCCCTGCATCCTTTAAGACTCCCAAACAGCGCCCTAACCCACCAGACTTGCATCCGTGGTGACTACGGTCCAGAAAGGCAAAAGAAAAGAAGCTCCAAAAAGTCAAATAGGGACTTTCCCTCCACCATGAGAGAGATTTTTTTGACTGAAGAACTGAGTTCTATCTGCTGTTCCAGAAGGAAAACATCCTTTGTCCACTGTTGAAGCATGGACAATTGCAGAGGACAAAGATGAAAGCGAGCAAAGGGTACTGCGTCTGATGCTGCTATCATAAGGCCTGCTACTTCCATACATTGTGCTATGGAGAATGAACCATCTGTAGGGAAAGAAAGGCAATCTGAGGTTCTGCGATGGGTCACTCAAATCAAGTGGGGGTACAGACATGACTGCAAAATAATAAGCACAACTGCAGGTAATTGGAAATAAAGATATATTCCAAAACTATATATTATCAGTGTATTTGCACAAAATATAGTTTATAAAAAACACCTCAGAACCCCAGAATACATAAAAAAAGAAAGAGAAAAAAAAAAGGAAAATTATTTTGCTTTTTTTCTCTAACGCACCTCATCAGCAGCTCCTATGAGTATATATATATATTATATATATTATTTATTTTTTCCCTTCTTTTTTAAACATTTTAATTTGACTGAAAGTGAGCCCTGCTCCTGTCCAGGAATCCATTACAGGCATATAGCAGTAGGGGTGGGGGGCTGCTCCTTTCAGAAATGCTGTGCCTTGCTGATATAAAATACATTGTAGATGCAGTTACGTTAACCCAGCAGCTAATAGCAGAGGGACTGCAGTTTTAGCCTTTTTGGGAGCTGTGGGGTTAACTGCATCAGCTATGTATTTAAGCAGTTTCTCAGAGAGCAGGAGATTGTGTGGAAGGTTCCATAATGTTTACATACCCTAAGTTTCAGACTGCAGACGTCCCTAGGGGGAAATAAGTGGCTTTCTCTGCTCTTTATTCCTGCATGGGCTCTGCTTTTAGATTTCTAGATTGATCGGCAGCTTCTCAGAACAGAAAGTAAAAGTAAAAGTAAAAGAGCTATTTTACAAATGTGTGCTAAAAGCAACCACTAGATGGAGCTGGTTTGCAAGAAATCACAAAAAATGAATGCATTACAGCCACTTCTAAAGGAATTTTTTATGTAGGAAAAAATTGCGACTCCTCGCGGTTTTAAAATTGCGGCGATTAATCGCGGTTTTAAAACGCATATGCGATTAATCGTGCAGTCCTAATTCCTACCAGGAGGGGGCAAAGTTTCCCAAACCTCAAAATGCCTATAAATACACCTCCCACCTCACTCATACCTTAGTTTAACGTGTAGCCAAGAAGTAAGGTGTAAAAGGAGGAGTAAAAAGCATACAAAAAGAGGAACTGGATAAAATAAAGTGCTTTATACAAAAAAATCATAACCACCAAAAATAGGGTGAGTCTCATGAACTCTTGCCACTATGAAAGAAATTAATTTATCAGCTAAGTTCTTTCATGTAAGTGGCAAGAGTCCATGAGCTAGTGACGTATGGGATTTAATACCCAAGATGTGGAAACCCACGAATCACTAGAGAGGGAGGGATAAAATAACAACAGCTAAATCCACAGAGAAATTAAACCCCAAAAAATAATGAAGTTTTCCTAAAAATTAAAAAAAAAAAAACTCAAATCAAAGGCACTAGATTCAAATTGAGACAGCTGCCTAAAGAACCTTTCTACCAAAGCAAACACATCAAAATGGTAAAATTTAGTAAAAGAATGCAAAGAAGACCAAGTTGCTGCTTTGAAAATTTGATCAACTGAAGCTTCATTATTAAAAGCCCAATATAAGTGGCAACTGATCTAGTAGAATGAGCTGTAATTCTCTGAGGCTAAGCAGCCCGCCTCCAAATAAGCTTTGTGAATCAAAAGTTTCAACCAAGATTCTAAAGAAATAGCAGAGGCTTTCTGTCCTTTCATGTGACCAGAAAAAAATAACAAATAGACTAGAAGTCTTTCTGAAATCTTTAGTAGCCTCTACATAATATTTCAAAGATCTTATCACATCCAAAGAATTTAAAGATCTGTCAAGAGAATTCTTAGGATTAGGACATAAGGAAGGAACAACAATTTCCCTATTGATGTTGTTAGAATTCGCAAAAATGTAAAATGAGGTCCGCAAAACAGTCTTATCCTGATGGAAAATCAGATAAGGAGACTCACAAGAGAGAGCAGACAAGTCGGAAACTCTTCTAGCAGAAAATGAATAACACTTTTCAAGAAAGTAGTTTAATATCCAAAGAATGCATAGGCTCAAAAGGAGGAGCCTGCAAAATCTTCAAAACCAAATTGAGACTCCAAGGAGCAGAAATAGATTTAATAACAGGTTTGATACGAATTAAAGCCTCAACAAAACAGTGAATGTCAGGAAGTTTAGCAATTTTTCTATGAAATAAGACAGAAAGAGCAGAAATTTGTCCTTTCAAAGTATTTGCAGACAAACACTTATCCAAACCATCCTGAAGAAAATCCTAGGAATTCTGAAAGAATGCCAGAAATAATTATGAGTGGAACACCATAAAATATAGGTTTTCAAAACCCGATGAGACTTACGAGCCTGTATCATAGTGCTAATTACTGTGTCAGAGAAACCTCTATGACTAAGCACTAAGCGTTCAATTTCCATGCCTTCAAATTTAGAGATCTGAGATCCTGATGGAAAAACGGTCCTTGAGACAGAAGGTCTAGCCTCAAAGGAAGAGGCCAAGGCTGGCAGCTGGATTTTCGGACAAGATCTGCATACCAAAAGCTGTGAGGCCATGCTGGTGCTATCAGAAACACATGAGATTGTTGCATTATGATCACCCTTGGAAGAAGAACCAGAGGCGGAAAAATATAAGCAGGTTGGTAAAACCAAGAAACTGGTAAGGCATCCTTCATCTCCGCCTGAGGATCCCTGGATCTGAAAACATAAATTATGCTTACATGATAATTTCATTTCCATCGTGGGGAGGAGAGTCCACGGCTTCATTCATTACTTATGGGAATTAAGAACCTGGCCACCAGGAGGAGGCAAATACAACCCAGCCAAAGGCTTAAATACCTCCCCCACTCCCCTCTTCCCCCAGTCATTCTGCCGAGGGAATAAGGAACATTAAGAGAAATATCAGGGTATAAATGGTGCCAGAAGAACAGATTAAATTTAGGGCCGCCAATCGGATATATGGGCGGGAGCCGTGGACTCTCCTCCCCACGATGGAAATGAAATTATCAGGTAAGCTTAATTTACGTTTTCCATCTAAAGGGGAGGAGAGTTCACGGCTTCATTCATTACTTATGGGAAAGATATACCCAAGCTCTAGAGGACACTGAATGAAACCGGGAGGGTAAAGGTGGACCCTTAAACTGAGGGCACCACAGCCTGTAGAACCTTTCTCCCAAAAACAGCTTCCGCAGAAGCAAAGGTGTCAAATTTGTAAAACTTTGTGAAAGTATGCAAGGACGACCAAGTAGTCGACTTACAAATCTGCTTCATAGAAGCCTCATTTTTGAAGGCCCAAGATGAAGCCACTGCTCTAGTGGAATGAGCCGTAATCCTCTGAGAGGGCTTGTGTCCCGCCATCTCATAGGCGAGGCGTATCAAGCTCCTCAGCCAAAAAGACAAAGTAGCAGAGGCCTGCTGACCCCTGCGCTTCCCTGAATAGACTACAGAAAGAGTTAGATTGTTTGAAGTTCTAAGTCGCCTGAAGATAGAACTTAGAAGAAGAGGGGCTAGGACACAAAGAAGGAACAACTATTTTCTGATTGATGTTACAGGCAGACACCACCTTGGGAAGAAATCCCAAGCCAGCGCGAAGAACAGCCTTATATGCATGAAACACCAGATAAAGGGGCTCATATTGCAAGGCCGCCAGTTCGGAAACTCTGCGTTCCGATGCAATGGCTACCAGAAACAGAACCTTCTAAGACAGGATCTTTATGTCAAGAGAATTCATAGGCTCAAACGAAGCACTCTGTAAAACTTTAAGAACCAAATTTAAGCTCCAAGGGGGAGCAGACTGCCTAAATACAGGTCTGATTCTAGACAGGGCCTGAACAAAGGACTGAATGTCAGGGAGCTCAGCTAGCTTCCTATGCAACAACACTGATAGAGCCGAGATCTGTCCCTTCAAGGAACTAGCGGCAAGACCCTTCTCCAAACCCTCTTGGAGAAAGGACAAAATCCTGGATACCTTCACCTTGTGCCAAGGATATCCATGTCTCTCACACAGTACAAAGTAAACTCTCCACACCTTATGGTAGATGTGTCGAGTGACTGGCTTCTTTGCCTGAAATAGAGTATCAATCACGGTTTCAGAAAAACCTCTCTTGGCTAGGACTAAGCGTTCAATCTGCACGCAGTCAGCCTCAGAGAATCTAGATTCTGATGTTGAAAAGGACCCTGCTCCAGCAGGTCCCTACAACAGGGTAACCTCCACAGTGGAGAGGATGACAACTCCACCAGATCCGCAAACCACGTCCTCCACGGCCACGAAGGAGCAATCAGAATGGAAGACGCTCTCTTCTGCTTTATGCTTGCCACTATACGAGGTAGAAGTGGTAACGGAGGAAAGATGTACACTAGACTGAACTCCCAAAGTACCGCCAACGCATCTATCAGCTCCGCTTGGGGATCCCTTGCAATTTAATCGGGACGCCATTAGATCGATCTCTGGCGTCCCCCATCTGAAACAAATCTCCGCAAACACCTTGGGGTGAAGAGACCATTCTCCCGGATGAAATGTTTGCCTGCTGAGAAAGTCCGCATCCCAGTTGTCCACTCCAGGGATGTGGATCACTGAGAGCGAACAGCCGTGAGTCTCCGCCCACTCCAGAATCCGAGAAACCTCCCTCATTGCAAGGGAGCTCCTCATACCCCTCTGGTGATTGATTTATGCCACCGAGGTAATGTTGTCATTCTGGAACCTGATGAAGTTGCATTACCCCAGACAGGGCCACACATTCAGAGCGTTGTAGATTGCTCGCAGTTCCAGGATATTTATTGGAAGAAGAGACTCCAGCTGAGACCATTTTCCCTGTGCCATCCTGGCACCCCAGCTCTCCATCCTGTCATACTCGCGTCCGTGGTCACAAATTCTCAGGACGGTCTCAAGAAGGATGCCCCCATGGACAACTGGACTGGATGGATCCACCAAGAGAGGGAAGACCGAGTCCGCACATCCATGGATATCAGCTGTGACAGATCGGAATGATCGCAGTTCCACTTCCTCAACATGCACAGTTGAAGAGGTCCGAGATGAAATCTTGCGAATGGAATAACGTCTATGCTGGAGACCATGAGCCCAATCACCTCCATACACTGAGCTACTTAGGGACTCCTTGAGGACTGAAGGGCAAGACAGGCGGACACAATCTTCCTGCGTCGCTGATCTGTGAGGAATATCTTCATGGACACAGAGTCTAGTATCGTGCCCAGAAACTCCACCCTGGTGCTGGGAACCAAGGAGCTCTTTCCGGCGTTGATCTTCCAACCGTGAGAACAAAAGCAGAGCCCTTGAGTTGACTTCTGCCAGCTGAAAGGACGGCACCTGAACCAGAATGTAGTCCAGGTTTGGCGCCACCGCAATACCCTTGGATCTGGCCACTGCAAACAGTGCCCCCAGAACCTTCGTGAAGACTCTCAGAGCCGTCGCCAGACCGAAGGGAAGGGCCACAAATTGAAAATGTTGGTCCAGAAACGCAAATCTGAGAAACTTGAAGTGGTCCCTGTGAATTGGAACATGCAGGTAGGCATCCTTCAAGTCTATTGTGGTCATGAACTGCCCCTCTTGAACTAGAGGCAAAATGGACCCGATCGTTTCCATTTTGAACGCTTGAACGGACAGGAACTTGTTTAAACACTTTAAATCCAGAATCAGGAGGAACATGCCCTCCTTCTTTGGAACCACAAACAGATTTTAATACTACCCTAGACTAGTTTCTGCATGGGGTACTGGTACGATAATGCCTAGAGATGATAGATCCCTCACACACTCTAGGAAGGCCCCTCTCTTTTCCGGCATTGAAGACCGGTTTGAAACAAGGAATCTGCCCCTGGGCGAAAGGGACCTGAACCCTATCCTGTAACCCTGGGCGACAAGGGTCCTGAACATCCTGCAACCAGGCGTCGGAGAAAAGAGACAATCTGCCCCCTACTCAGTCCGTAAACCTGTCGGGCGCCGCCCCTTCATGCCGATTTTGTTTTGGCAGGCTTCTTGTTCTGCTTAGACTTGTTCCAAGCCTGAGCAGGCTTCCAGGCTCCCTTAGGTGGGTCCGCCTTTGTGGCGTTGAGCCTTGTCCGCACGAAAGGGACGAAAATTAGAACCCTTAGGCTTAGCCTTCTTATCCTGGGGCAGAAAGGCACCCTTGCCTCCCGTAACCGTGGATATAATCGAGTCCAGGCCTTGACCGAACAAAATCTAACCTTGAAAAGGCAGGGACAGTAACCTCAGCTTAGAAGTCATGTCCCCCGACCAAGTTTTAAGCCACAGCTCCCTGCGTGCTAAAACGTAAAAACCTGACACCTTAGCGTTCAGGCGAATAATCTGCATATTGGCGTCGCAAATACAATAATTGGCAACCTTCAGCGCCTTAAACCTTTCCTGAACCTCTTCGAAAGAGGGCTCTCCCTCAATCATCTTACACAGAGAATCACACCAATATGATGCAGCTCAGGCAACCGCGGCGATGGCCGCTGCCGGTTGAAAAACAAACCCTGTGTGTTGAAACATTTTCCTTAACATGTTTTCTAACTTTTTATCCATAGGCTCCTTAAACAACAAGCTATCCTCTAGAGGAATAGTCGTACGCTTAGCGAGAGTATAGAAAGCCCCATCCACCTTGGGAATTGTTCCCCACAGCTCAAGCTGGGCCTCCAGAACGGTGAAAAGCTTTTTAAAATTAGGAGAAAAGGATGAACCTAATCGCTCCCATTCATTCTTTATATTTGCCATCTTCACAGGAATCGGGAAGGTCTGGGGCACCACCCTGTCCTCATACACCCTGTTCAGCTTAGGAATGGAGAGTTCTTCCGGAAGCTTCAGCTCCGGAACCTCCAGAGTAGCAAGCACTTGCTTCAGCAAAAAGCGCAAGTTCTCCATTTTAAACCTACAGCCAGGCTCCCCTGTCGCTGGAGGTTTAGATGACACGGACTCCAAACCAGAAGGAACCCCCTCCGAAGCGTCCGAGTGGGCCTCATCGTCGTACCACTTCGCAGGAGTTTCCGACATAGATGAATCCTGGAAAGCTTTACGCTTGCGCTTAGCAGAACCCGGTAAAGCATAAATCACTTTAGAGACTGCTGTTTGAAGTTGGTCCGCAAAATCTGGCGGCCAGCAAATCACCCCCGAAGGGGTAACAGTCGGAGCCTAGGGCGCAACTCACGGGACGGAGAGCCCTCAGAGGTGGACGGCTCAGTAGTACTAGACATTCTCTAATTTTTAGATGTCGTAGCTCTTTCAAGGCATGAGGAACATAGTTGCGCAGGCTGGTCTACCGGAACCTCACAATAAACACAGGTAAAGGACTTAAATAAAGAGGGAGTACTCTCCAACGCATCAGAATCCTCCATAGATTGTATCTTAATTAGCAAATTAAGAACAGGCACCTTTATAACCGCCAATGACCGGGGCACTCACCACCTCCTCGGACCCGGACTAGAGAAACCCCTTCATCTCCTCCGTCACAGATCAGACCAGAAGTGAAGCCCTAACAGGACCGCCCCTGCCTAAAGGAGAAAACACGTCAAAAAAGGGTGCGCAAAAACTCCCGGAAATGAACCTGTCAGTTCCACCACATTGCCAGAGCCTCAACCCGCACATAACGCAGCAATGACACAAAGAATATCAAGTATAACCCCCCCCTGTTCAATAATACCCTTACCAGGAATATTAACCCTTGAATATATAAAGATAAAAGGCGCCACACTGTGGCCCTGACCTCTGTGTTATCAATATAATAAAAAAAAGAAACAAATTTTACCAGAATCCACGTCGTGGAACAGGAACACAGCCCTTCAAGTGTGACAGGTTGTAGCATCGCTCCTGACATGGACTTGAGAGAAGAATGCAGTCTGCGAAACTGCTTAACGCCGATTGCTTTAGGAGATGTTAATATGAGTCAGGATGGCGTCGCAGAGGAGAGCTCTCCCTGCATCTCCGGACTAACTTTCACCAAGGCCCTCAACTGAAAGGCTTGTTAGGGCTACTTAAACTCCCGTCCCATAGCGAAGAGTAGTACTCTCCATAAGAGACCTCTGAAACTTCGGCACCTCTCTGCCATCCTCCTGTGACGAAAGGCAAAGAATGACTGGGGGGGATCAGGGGAGTGGGGGAGTTATTTAAGCCTTTGGCTGGGGTGTCTTTGTCTCCTCCTGGTGGCCAGGTTCTTAATTCCCATAAGTAATGAATAAAGCCGTGGACTCTCCTCCCCTTTAGATGGAAAAGGTATCTGGAAAGCTTCTTGTTTAGACAAAAGGCCATTAGATCTATTTCTGGAAGACCCCACATCTGTACAAGATGAAAAAACACATCTAGATGAAAACTCCCATAGACATAATTCCCAAAGGGAAATACACAGATCTGACTCATGGCAAATATATACAATACACATTTAAAACTTTATAAGATAAAGTGCCAAACACGGCTGAGAGTGTCTTAAAAAATTATATATATTTACCAGAAGACACCCATCCACATATAGCAGACAGCAAAACCAGTACTGAAACATATCAGCAGAGGTAATGGTAGAGGAGTATAATGTCGATCTGCAAAGGGAGGCAGAGATTAATCTCTGTGACCGATTACAGAGAGCCTTAGAATAGATTTCCCATAGGTGAAAACATGGCATCGTTAGGCAATACTCCCTTCACATCCCTCAAACACTGTACTTTGAGAGGAACTGGTCTTTAATATGCTAAGAAGCGCCTATCACAGAAGAAAATCAAGCACAACTTGCTTTGCAACCTCCACAAGGATGCAAAGTTTGTAAAACTAAAGTATGAGTGAGGTGGGAGGTGTATTTATAGACATTTTGAGGTTTGGAAAACTTTGCCCCCTCCTGGTAGGAATGTATATCCCATACGTCACTAGCTCATGGACTCTTGCCACTTACATGAAAGAAAGAGGGACTTTGACTCTGAATTCCATAATTGTGTGTGTTAAACACAAAGGTAAAACGCTGTGTGTAAAGGCAGAAAAACCCCAACTATGTATTACCTATAAAAGGAGAGTACTAGGGATAGTTCATGGGCTGCGTCACTTATCTGGACTGCAGCACTCCTCCACTGTATCTTACCAGCTTGCTGAAGCATTTCTCCCTCATAGTATGCTAATCCAGTATAGAGCTCATCCGGTGAAAGTAAATATACTGCAGAGGATACTTGCGGATATACCAGAAAACCCTCAGGTGGAGGCTAAGAGACTGGGTTCCCCGTGAAGCCTGAGGGCAATTATGGCTGAGAGATTTACCCGTGCAAGTACTGACATGCAATAATTGAGGTATTCCTTTACCCCTGCTGAAGTCTTCCCTGAGTGAAGATAGAAGAGGGGTACTAGATCTCAACTCCCAATGAATAATTAGCTAAAAAATAATAAATACTTGCTTGCAGTGCACCTCGCTCAACCTCTCTCCTCAGAGGCCAAGAACAAACTGGGTGGGGAGAGGTGGTGGGAGAGATTAAAGAACTTGTGTGGGTTCTTGATCTTCTCCTAGAGGCAGGAAATATATCCCTCATGTTATGGACACCTTTGGACTCATCTTACAAAATAAATCGTGTTTCATGTCCCTTTAATTAGTAGAAAGTACAACAATATGACTGAATACCAACAACAGTAAAAAGACAACCTTCAAACAACAGGACACAAAAAGATAACATTGTATTTGTGTAATTAAATATTTATATTTAAAACAAGAAAAACCTACATTACATTTAAGCATCTTCATTTGGATACGAACACTGCAAAGCAGCATTTAGCCGCTAATAGCACCTACATGCTTTTTCCTTTCTGAAACAAAGACTCAAAGGGGGCTATTAACTCAACATGTGATACCATTAAAGTGATTAAAATGTCCTCCTCCACTAGCTATGACATTCTTTTCCATCATAAATTACATTGCTATAATACATTGGCATTACTTTTCAAAACACATTTATTAACCCTTCCCAAGGTCTTCTTTTCTAACAAATTAAAGTACAGAGATTTAAAATTGCATTATTAAAATCTCTTTAGTAGTCTGTTGGTGCAGTCTATATTCTTCCTGGCTGTAACCCAACAGCTGACCCTTCTATCCTTGAGAGACAAGGTTGTGGGTGATTAACACCTGATTTGTGATGCCATTAGAGATTTAAAAGCTTTAAAGACAGACTTCTGTACTAACAAGGAATATTGAGACTTGGCTTTTATACACGTATCATCTTAATGGAAGGGATAATACACCTAAATAAGCTAAATTCAGAAATGTAAAATATATATAATACTGTGTGCCAGCCTATTAACAAAACACAAAATGATAAAATTTACAACAGGTACAAATCCCCAAATCTGGAATTGCAAAATACAAATTTATTCTGAAATCCCCCCAAAATTTTTTTTTTTTTTTTAAATAAAATGATCAGAAATTACTATTTTTCCCCGCCTGTCACAATCTTCTCTGCCTGTGTATGTTTTTGTGTGTGTGTAATAAAATGCAAATAATATCCTATATTATTTAAAACAACAACTTTCTTTCTGATGACAGTACTGTGCTATCTTTATGGGGGTACTATGTATATAATAGTATTAAAAATTGTATAAAAAAAACTACCTTTAGCCGTATAAGTTGTATTATGACATGGAAATATTGCCTAAATGACATTAGATATTGTTGATTACACTTGGTTCCATCCCCTCTCCAAACTGTCCCATTTTAAAATAATATTCCAAAATCCAAATCTTTTTCCGGTTCCAAGAATTATATACCATTATTTTAGAGCAAACTTTATACTCTTTATACAAAGTAATTAAAAGATTTTTTATCCCAAAGTGGAATTTTGTAGAACGCTGCTTCTGGCTCACCTTAAAAACCAGATTCAAACTCCAAGGAGGAGCAGAATGTCTAAATACAGGCCTGATTCTGGACAGAGCCTGAACAAAAGACTGAATATATCAGGAAGCTCAGCGAGCTTCTTGTGCAACAACACAGATAGCGCCAACATCTGTCCACTCAAGGAACTGGCGTCAAGTCCCTTCTCCAAACCGTCCTGGAGGAAGGAAAGAATCCTGGATACCCTGACCTTATGCCAGGAATATCCACGAGTTTCACACCAAAGGAAGTAGGTCCTCCACATCTTATGATAAATGCGATGGGTGACCGGCTTTCTGGCTTGAATGAGAGTATCGATCACACTCTTAGAAAATCCTCTCCTGGCTAAGACTAAGCGTTCAATCTCCACACAGTCAGCCTCAGAGAATCTAGATTCTGATGCACAAAGGGGCTCTGTAACAGCAGGTCCCTGCAACAGGGCAACCTCCATGAAGGAGACAATGACATCCCCACTAGATCCACAAACCACGTCCTCCGCGGCCACAACGGAGCAATCGGAATAGTTGACTTTTGCTCCTGTTTGATTCGTGCCACTACTCGAGGTAGAAGTGGTAATGGTGCAAAAATGTAGACCAGGTTGAATCCCCAAGGAACTGATAAGGCATCTATCAGTTCTGCCTGAGGATCCCTGGACAGCGACCCGTATCTGGGTAGCTTGAAGTTGAGTCTGGATGCCATGAGATCTATCTCCGGAGTCCCCCATCTGTTGCAAATCTTTACAAACACTTTAGGGTTAAGAGACCATCCCCCCGGATGAAACGACTGTCTGCTGAGAAAATTCGCTTCCCAGTTGTCCACACCCGGAATGTGGATTGCTGAAGATTCAAGGAGCAGTAGCCAGACCGAAGGGAAGAGCTACAAACTGGAAGTGCTGATCCAGAAAGGTGAACCTTAGGAACTTGAAGTGATCCTTGTGTATTGGCACATGAAGGTAGGCGTCCTTCATGTCCATCGTAGTCATGAACTGACCCTCTTGAACTAGGGGCAGTATAGACCTCATCGTCTCCATCTTGAATGATGGGGCCGACAAACTTGTTTAAGCACTTTAGCTCTAGAATTGGGCGAAACGTGCCCTCCTTCTTTGGTACCACAAAAGGTTTGAATAGTACCCTAGACCTCTTTCTGCTAGAGGTACTGGTATAATTACTCCTAGAGAGGAGAGATCCCTCACTCACTCTAGAAAAGCATCTTGTTTCTATGGTTTTGACTATAGGAGGAATCTGCCCATGGGAGGGTGAGTTTTGAAACTTATCCTGTAACTCTGAGCAATAACCTCCAGAACCTGCACATCTCTCATCCAAGCTTCCGCAAAAACAGATAGTTTTCCCCCTATGAGATACGGAGACGGATTGGGGTCCGCCCCTTCATGCCGACTTTGTCTCGGCGGGCTTCTTACTCTGTTTAGTTTTATTCTAAGACTGAGATGGCTTCCAAGATCCCTTGGACTGCTCGGGCTTCGCGGCAGGTTGGCGTCATTGGGACTTGTCCTAATGAAAGGGACAAAAATTAGGACCCTTTCTCCCCGTGACTGTGGATATGATAGAGTCCAGGGCTGGACCGAAAATAACCTTTCCCTTAAATGGAAGGGAAAGTAATCTAGGTTTGGACGTCATGCCAGCAGACCAAGACTTCAACCAAAGAGCCCTCTGGGCCAGAACAGAAAAACCTGATGTCTTGGCATTCAGGCGAATAATCTGCATATTTGCATCACAGATAAACGAATTAGATACCCTCAGGGCCTTAATTCTTTCCTGTATCTCATCGAGGGGTGTATCCACCTTGATAATTTTCGACAGAGTCACACCAATAGGTAGCGGCTCCTACCACCGCAGCGACCGCCTGAAAAAAACATAATTTATGCTTACCTGATAAATTTCTCTTGTGGTGTATCCAGTCCACGGATCATCCATTACTTGTGGGATATTCTCCTTCCATACAGGAAGTTGCAAGAGGATCACCCACAGCAGAGCTGCTATATAGCTCCTCCCCTAACTGCCATATCCAGTCATTCGACCGAAAACAAGCAGAGAAAGGAGAAACCATAGGGTGCAGTGGTGACTGGATTTTAAAATTAAAAAATACCTGCCTTAAAATGACAGGGCGGGCCGTGGACTGGATACACCACAAGAAAAATAAATTTATCAGGTAAGCATAAATTGTGTTTTCTCTTGTAAGGTGTATCCAGTCCACGGATCATCCATTACTTGTGGGATACCAATACCAAAGCTAAAGTACACGGATGAAGGTAGGGACAAGGCAGGTACTTAAACGGAAGGTACCACTGCCTGTAAAACCTTTCTCCCCAAAATAGCCTCCGAAGAAGCAAAAGTATCAAATTTGTAGAATTTGGAAAAAGTATGAAGCGAAGACCAAGTCGCCGCCTTGCAAATCTGTTCAACAGAAGCCTCATTTTTAAAGGCCCATGTGGAAGCCACAGCTCTAGTAGAATGAGCTGTAATCCTTTCTGGAGGCTGCTGGCCAGCAGACTCATAGGCTAAGCGGATTATGCTTCTTAGCCAAAAAGAAAGAGAGGTTGCCGAAGCCTTTTGGCCTTTCCTCTGTCCAGAGTAGACAACAAACAAAGCAGATGTTTGACGAAAATCTTTAGTAGCTTGTAAGTAAAACTTTAAAGCACGAACCACGTCCAGATTGTGTAATAGACGTTCCTTCTTTGAAGAAGGATTAGGACACAAAGACGGAACAACAATCTCTTGATTGATATTCTTATTAGATACCACCTTAGGTAAAAACCCAGGTTTGGTACGCAGAACTACCTTATCTGCATGGAAGATCAGATAAGGAGAATCACATTGTAAGGCAAATAACTCGGAAACTCTACGAGCCAAGGAAATCGCTACCAAAAAAAGAACTTTCCAAGATAAAAGTTTGACATCTATGGAATGAAGAGGTTCAAACGGAACCCCCTGAAGAACTTTAAGAACCAAATTTAAGCTCCAAGGTGGAGCAACAGGTTTAAACACAGGCTTGATTCTAACTAAAGCCTGACAAAATGCCTGAACGTCTGGGACATCCGCCAGACGCTTGTGCAAAAGAATAGATAGTGCAGAAATCTGTCCCTTTAAGGAACTAGCTGACAATCCTTTCTCCAATCCTTCTTGGAGAAAAGATAATATCCTGGGAATCCTGGCCTTATTCCATAAGTAGCCCTTGGATTCACACCAATAAAGATATTTACGCCATATCTTATGATAGATCTTCCTGGTGACAGGCTTTCGTGCCTGAATTAAGGTATCAATGACTGACTCGGAGAAACCACGCTTTGATAAAATCAAGCGTTCAATCTCCAGGCAGTCAGCCTCAGAGAAATTAGATTTGGATGGTTGAAAGGACCTTGAAGTAGAAGGTCCTGTCTCAGCGGCAGAGTCCATGGTGGAAAGGATGACATGTCCACCAGATCTGCATACCAAGTCCTGCGTGGCCACGCAGGCTCTATCAAGATCACCAATGCTCTCTCCTGCTTGATTTTGGCAATCAGACGAGGGAGCAGAGGAAACGGTGGAAACACATAAGCCAGGTTGAAGGACCAAGGCGCTGCTAGAGCATCTATCAGCGTTGCCTTGGGGTCCCTGGACCTGGATCCGTAACAAGGAAGCTTGGCGTTCTGGCGAGACGCCATGAGATCCAGTTCTGGTTTGCCCCAACGATGAATCAATTGTGCAAACACCTCCGGATGAAGTTCCCACTCCCCGGATGAAAAGTCTGACGACTTAGAAAATCCGCCTCCCAGTTCTCTACACCTGGGATATGGATAGCTGATATGTGGCAAGAGTGAATCTCTGCCCAGCGAATTATCTTTGAGACTTCTAACATCGCTAGGGAACTCCTTGTTTCCCCTTGATGGTTGATATAAGCCACAGTCGTGATGTTGTCTGACTGAAATCTGATGAACCTCAGAGTTGCTAACTGAGGCCAAGCCTGAAGAGCATTGAATATCGCTCTCAGTTCCAGAATATTTATTGGAAGGAGTGACTCCTCCTGAGTCAACGATCCCTGAGCCTTCAGGGAGTTCCAGACTGCACCCCAACCTAGAAGGCTGGCATCTGTCGTTACAATTGTCCAATCTGGCCTGCGAAAGGTCATACCTTTGGACAGATGGACCAGAGATAGCCACAGAGAAGAGAATCCCTGGTCTCTTGATCCAGATTTAGTAGAGGGGACAAATCTGTGTAATCCCCATTCCACTGACTGAGCATGCAGAGTTGCAGCGGTCTGAGATGTAGGCGTGCAAACGGCACTATGTCCATTGCCGCTACCATTAAGCCGATTACTTCCATGCACTGAGCCACCGAAGGGCGAGGAATGGAATAAAGAACACGGCAGGAATATAGAAGTTTTGATAACCTGGACTCCGTCAGGTAAATTTTCATTTCTACAGAATCTATCAGAGTCCCTAGGAAGGAAACTCTTGTGAGGGGGGATAGAGAACTCTTTTCCTCGTTCACCTTCCACCCATACGACCTCAGAAATGCCAACACTATGTCCGTATGAGACTTGGCAATTTGGAAGTTTGACGCCTGAATCAGGATGTCGTCTAAATAAGGGGCCACTGCTATGCCCGCGGCCTTAGGACCGCCAGAAGCGACCCCAGAACCTTCGTAAAAATTCTTGGGGCTGTAGCTAACCCAAAGGGAAGAGCTACAAACTGGTAATGCCTGTATTGGAAGGCAAACCTGAGAAACCGATGATGATCTTTGTGTATCGGAATATGAAGATAAGCATCCTTTAAATCCACTGTAGTCATGTATTGACCCTCCTGGATCATAGGTAGGATGGTACGAATAGTCTCCATCTTGAATGATGGAACTCTGAGGAATTTGTTTAAGATCTTTAGATCCAAAATTGGTCTGAAGGTTCCCTCTTTTTTGGGAACCACAAACAGATTTGAGTAAAATCCCTGTCCCTGTTCCTCCTTTGGAACTGCATGGATCACTCCCATAGCTAGGAGGTCTTGTACACAGTGTAAGAATGCCTCTCTCTTTATCTGGTTTGCAGATAATTGTGAAAGGTGAAATCTCCCTTTTGGGGGGGGAAGCCTTGAAGTCCATAAGATATCCCTGGGATATAATTTCCAACGCCCAGGGATCCTGTACATCTCTTGCCCACGCCTGGGCGAAGAGCGAAAGTCTGCCCCCTACTAGATCCGTTACCGGATAGGGGGCCGTTCCTTCATGCTGTCTTAGAGGCAGCAGCAGGCTTTTTGGCCTGCTTACCTTTGTTCCAGGCCTGGTTAGGTCTCCAGACCGTCTTGGACTGAGCAAAAGTTCCCTCTTGTTTTGCATTAGAGGAAGTTGATGCCGCACTTGCCTTGAAGTTTCGAAAGGCACGAAAATTAGACTGTTTGGCCCTTGATTTGGACCTATCCTGTGGAAGGGCATGACCTTTTCCTCCAGTGATATTAGCAATAATCTCCTTCAAACCAGGCCCGAATAGGGTCTGCCCCTTGAAGGGAATGTTAAGCAGCTTAGACTTTGAAGTAACAACCATGATTTAAGCCATAGCGCTCTGCGCCGCCTGGATAGCAAAACCAGAATTCTTAGCCGTTAGTTTAGTCAAATGAACAATGGCATCAGAAACAAAAGAATTGGCTAGCTTAAGTGCTCTAAGCTTGTCAAGTATGTCATCCAATGGAGTCGCTACCTGTAAAGCCTCTTACAGAAACTCAAACCAGAACGCCGCAGCAGCAGTGACAGGAGTAATGCATGCAAGGGGCTGTAGGATAAAACCTTGTTGAATAAACATTTTCTTAAGGTAACCCTCTAACTTTTTATCCATTGTATCTAAGAAAGCACAACTGTCCTCGACAGGGATAGTAGTACGCTTTGCTAGAGTAGAAACTGCTCCCTCCACCTTAGGAACTGTCTGCCATAAGTCCCGAGTGGTGGCGTCTATTGGAAACATTTTTCTAAAAATAGGAGGGGGATAGAACGGCACACCTGGTCTATCCCATTCCTTAGTAATAATTTCTGTAAACCTTTTAGGTATTGGAAAAACATCAGTGCACACCGGCACTGCATAGTATTTATCCAGTCTACAAAATTTCTCTGGCACTGCAATTATATCACAGTCATTCAGAGCAGCTAAAACCTCCCTGAGTAACACGCGGAGGTGTTCAAGCTTAAATTTAAATGTAGAAATATCAGAATCAGGTTGCATCATCTTCCCTGAGTCAGAAACATCACCCACAGAAAGAAGCTCTCCTTCTTCAGCTTCTGCATATTGTGAGGCAGTATCAGACATAGCTCTTAAAGCGTCAGTATGCTCTGTATTTCGTCTAACTCCAGATCTATCTCGCTTTCCTCTAAATTCAAGTAGTCTGGCTAATACCGCTGACAGTGTATTATCCATGACTGCCGCCATGTCTTGTAAAGTAAACGCTATGGGCGCCCTGGATGTACTTGGCGCCATTTGAGCGTGAGTCCCTTGAGCAAGAGTCAAAGGATCTGACACGTGGGGAGAGTTAGTCGGCATAACTTCCCCCTCGTCAGATTCCTCTGGTGATAAATTTTTTAAAGACAGAATATGATCTTTATTGCTTAAAGTGAAATCAGTACATTTGTTACAGATTGTAAGAGGGAGTTCCACCATGGCTTTTAAACATAATGAACAAGGAGTTTCCTCTAAGTCAGACATGTTTGTACAGACTAGCAATGAGACTAGCAAGCTTGGAAAACACTTTAAATCAACTTAACAAGCAAATATAAGAAACGGTACTGTGCCTTTAAGAGAAACAAATTTTGTCAGAATTTGAAAAACAGTGAAAAAGGGCAGTAAATCAAACGAAATTTTAGTGTGTATAATAAGCTAACAGAGCATTGCACCCACTTACAAATGGATGATTAACCCCTTAGTTCAAAAAACAGATAAAAAAAACGATATAAACGTTTTTTAACAGTCACACCAACTGCCACAGCCTTGCTGTGGGCCTACCTTCCCCAACAAACGATTTTGGAAAGCCTAAGAGCCCTTTAGAGATGTCCTATAGCATTCAGACTGGAGGAAGCTGGATGTCTCAGTCTGTAAAAGTTACTGCGCAAAAAAGCGCTAAATTAGGCCCCTCCCACTCATAGTAACACAGTGGAAAGCCTCAGGAAACTGTTTCTAGGCAAATTTAAGCCAGCCATGTGGAAAAAACTAGGCCCCAATAAAGTTTTATCACCAACGTATATATAAAAACGTTTAAACATGCCAGCAAACGTTTTATATTGTAAATATAAAATAGTATTACCTCAGAAAGTAAGCATGATACCAGTCGCTATTAAATCACTGTATTCAGGCTTACCTTAGATAAATTTGGTATCAGCAGTATTTTCTAGCATTCAAATCTTCTAGAAAAAATCTTAACTGCACATACCTCATAGCAGGATAACCTGCACGCCATTCCCCCGCTGAAGTTACCTCTCTCTTCAGTCATGTGTGAGAACAGCAATGGATCTTAGTTACAACCTGCTAATATCATAGAAATCACAGGCAGATTCTTCTATTTTTCTGCCTGGGACAAAATAGTACAACTCCGGTACCATTTAAAAATAACAAACTTTTGATTGAAGCAAAATAACAGCTACTTTTCACCACTTTCCTCTTACTACCTCCATGCTTGTTGAGAGTTGCAAGAGAATGACTGGATATGGCAGTTAGGGGAGGAGCTATATAGCAGCTCTGCTGTGGAGGATCCTCTTGCAACTTCCTGTTGGGAAGGAGAATATCCTACAAGTAATGGATGATCCGTGGACTAGATACACCTTACAAGAGAAACATAATTTATGTAAGAACTTACCTGATAAATTCATTTCTTTCATATTGACAAGAGTCCATGAGCTAGTGACGTATGGGATATACAATCCTACCAGGAGAAGCAAAGTTTCCCAAACCTCAAAATGCCTATACATACACCCCTCACCACACCCACAATTCAGTTAAATGAATAGCCAAGTAGTGGGGTGATAAAGAAAGGAGTAAAAAGCATCAACAAAGGAATCTGGAAATAATTGTGCTTTATACAAAAAAATTATAAGCACCATAAAAAAGTGTGGGTCTCATGGACTCTTGCCAATATGAAAGAAATTAATTTATCAGGTAAATTCTTACATAAATTATGCTTTCTTTCATGTAATTGGCAAGAGTCCATGAGCTAGTGACGTATGGGATATCAAATACCCAAGATGTGGAACTCCACGCAAGAGTCACTAGAGAGGGAGGGATAAATATAAACAGCAGCCATATGCTGAAAATTAATCCACAACCAAAAATAGAAGTTATTCTCCTAAAGAAAAGAAAAACTTAAAACATCAGCAGAAGAATCAAACTGAAACAGCTGCCTGAAGAACTTTTCTACCAAAAACTGATTCTGAAGAAGCAAATACATCAAAACGTTAGAATTTAGTAAATGTATGTAAAGAAGACCAAGTTGCCGCTTGCAAATTTGATAAACTGAAGCTTCAGTAGAATGAGCTGTAATTCTCTGAGGCGGGGCCTAACCCGACTACAATAAGCTTGAAGAATCAAAAGCTGGACATCCGAACAAGACCCGCATACCAAAACCTGTGAGATCATGCTGGAGACACCAGCAACACAAATGATTGTTCCATGATGATTCTGGAGATCACTCTTGGAAGAAGAACTAGAGGCGGAAAAATATAAGCAGGTTGATAATAACAAGGAAGTGTCAGCGCACCCACTGCTTCCGCCTGAAAATCCCTGAACCTGGACAGGAATCTGGGAAGTCTCTTGTTTAGATGAGATGCCATTAGATCTATCTGTAGAAAACCCCATATCTGAAAAATCTGAGAAAACGCATCTGGAAGGAGAAACCACTCCCCAGGATGTAAAGTCTGACGGCTAAGATAATCCGTCTCCCAATGTCTATACCTGGGATATGCACCACAGAAATTAGACAGGAGCTGGATTCCGCCCAAGCAAGTATCCGAGATACTTTTTCATAGCTTGTGGACTGTGAGTCCCACCCTGCTGATTGACAAATGCCACTGTATGTGATATTGTCTGTTTGAAAATAAATGAACAGCTCTCTCTTCAACAGAGGCCAAAACTGAAGAGCTCTGAGAATTGCACGGAGTTCTAAATATTGATTGGTAATCTCACCTCTTGAGATTTCCAAACCCCTTGTGCTGTCAGAGATCCCCAAACAGCTCCCCAACCTGAAAGACTTGCTTCTGTAGAGATCATAGTCCAGGTTAACCGAACAAAAAAGCCCCTTGAACTAAACGCTGGTGATTTAACACCAAGTCAGAGAGTTTCAAAAATTGGGATTTAAGGATATTAATTGTGATATCTTTGTATAATCCCTGCACCATGGATTCAGCAAACAAAGCTGGAGAGGTCTCATGTGAGAACGAGCAAAGGGAATTGCGTCCAATGCTGCAGTCAAGAGACCTAAATTTTCCATGCACACAACCACTGTAAGGAATGACAGACTGAAGGTGCCGACAGGCTGTAACCACTTTCAAATCTCTCTTGTCTGTTAGAGACAGAGTCATGGACACTGAATCTATCTGGAAACCTAAAAAGGTGACCCTTGTCTGAGGAATCAAGAAACTTTTTGGAAAATTGATCCTCCAACCATGTTTCCGAAAAAACAACACTAGTTGATTAGCGTGAGATTCTGCAGAACAGAAAGACTGAGCTAGTACCAAGAAATCGTCCAAATAAGGAAACACCGCAATACCCTGCTCTCTGGTTTCCATAAAGCAGGGCACCAAGAACCTTTAAAAAAAGATTCTTTGAGCGGTTGCTAGTCTAAATGGGAAAGCAACGAATTGGTAACGCTTGTCTAGAAAAGAGAATCTCAGGAACTGATAATGATCTGAATGAATCGGAATATGAAGGTATACATCCTGCAATCCAATGTGGACCTAAAATATCCTTGTTGAATAAAAGGCAGAAAAGACCTTAAAGTCACCAATTGAAAATTGGTACTCTTACATAACGATTCAAAATCTTCAGATCCAGAATTGGTCTGAATGAAAATTTCCTTCTTTGGGACAATGAATAGATTTGAATAAAACCCCAGACCTTGTCCCTGAAAAGGAACTGGCATGACTACTCCTGAAACTCCAGGCCTGAAACACACTTCAGGAAAGCCTGAGCTTTAACTGGATTTGCTGGGATGCGTGAGAGAAAAAAAATCTTCTCACAGGAGGATTTACTCAGAATCCTATTCGAAATCCCTGAGAGACAATACTTTGAAACCATTGATTTGGACCGAATTTATCCAAAACATTCTTGAAAAAAACCTTAATCTGCCCCCTACCAGCTGAGCTGGAATGAGAGTCGCACCTTCATGTAGACTTAGGGGCTGGCTTTTTGGTTTCTTAAATGGGTTAGATTTATTCCATTTAATGAAGGTTTCCAATTGGAAACAGATTCCATAGGGAAGGATTAGGTTTTTATTCCTTATTTGACAAAAAGAACGAAAACGATTTAGAAGCTTTATATTTACCCTTAGGTCTCTTATTACCTTGGAAGAAAGAGATAGCAATCTAGACTTAAAAAGTCATATCAGCATTCCAAGATTTAAGCCTCAAAACTCTTGTAGCATAATAGCTAAAGACATAGATCTAACATCAATCTTGATGATAAAAAAAAGGCATCAGGGGGCGGAGCCAACAGTCACGGGGGGAGACGTATTATGGCAGAGCTCCTGAAATCTGATAGATAAAAACATAATTTATGTAAGAACTTACCTGATAAATTCATTTCTTTCATATTAACAAGAGTCCATGAGCTAGTGACGTATGGGATATACATTCCTACCAGGAGGGGCAAAGTTTCCCAAACCTTAAAATGCCTATAAATACACCCCTCACCACACCCACAAATCAGTTTAACGAATAGCCAAGAAGTGGGGTGATAAGAAAAAAAGTGCGAAGCATATAAAATAAGGAATTGGAATAATTGTGCTTTATACAAAAAAATCATAACCACCACAAAAAAGGGTGGGCCTCATGGACTCTTGTTAATATGAAAGAAATGAATTTATCAGGTAAGTTCTTACATAAATTATGTTTTCTTTCATGTAATTAACAAGAGTCCATGAGCTAGTGACGTATGGGATAATGACTACCCAAGATGTGGATCTTTCCACACAAGAGTCACTAGAGAGGGAGGGATAAAATAAAGACAGCCAATTCCTGCTGAAAATAATCCACACCCAAAATAAAGTTTAACAAAAAACATAAGCAGAAGATTCAAACTGAAACCGCTGCCTGAAGAACTTTTCTACCAAAAACTGCTTCAGAAGAAGAAAATACATCAAAATGGTAGAATTTAGTAAAAGTATGCAAAGAGGACCAAGTTGCTGCTTTGCAGATCTGGTCAACCGAAGCTTCATTCCTAAACGCCCAGGAAGTAGATACTGACCTAGTAGAATGAGCTGTAATTCTCTGAGGCGGAATTTTACCCGACTCAACATAGGCAAGATGAATTAAAGATTTCAACCAAGATGCCAAAGAGATGGCAGAAGCTTTCTGGCCTTTCCTAGAACCGGAAAAGATAACAAATAGACTAGAAGTCTTACAGAAAGATTTCGTAGCTTCAACATAATATTTCAAAGCTCTAACAACATCCAAAGAATGCAACGATTTCTCCTTAGAATTCTTAGGATTAGGACATAATGAAGGAACCACAATTTCTCTACTAATGTTGTTGGAATTCACAACTTTAGGTAAAAATTCAAAAGAAGTTCGCAACACCGCCTTATCCTGATGAAGAATCAGAAAAGGAGACTCACAAGAAAGAGCAGATAATTCAGAAACTCTTCTGGCAGAAGAGATGGCCAAAAGGAACAAAACTTTCCAAGAAAGTAATTTAATATCCAATGAATGCATAGGTTCAAATGGAGGAGCTTGAAGAGCCCCCAGAACCAAATTCAAACTCCAAGGAGGAGAAATTGACTTAATGACAGGCTTTATACGAACCAAAGCTTGTACAAAACAATGAATATCAGGAAGAATAGCAATCTTTCTGTGAAAAAGAACAGAAAGAGCAGAGATTTGACCTTTCAAGGAACTTGCGGACAAACCCTTATCTAAACCATCCTGAAGAAATTATAATATTCTCGGTATTCTAAAAGAATGCCAAGAAAAAAGATGAGAAAGACACCAAGAAATATAAGTCTTCCAGACTCTATAATATATCTTCTGGATACAGATTTACGAGCCTGTAACATAGTATTAATCACAGAGTCAGAGAAACCTCTTTGACCAAGAATCAAGCGTTCAATCTCCATACCTTTAAATTTAAGGATTTCAGATCCTGATGGAAAAAAGGACCTTGAGACAAAAGGTCTGGTCTTAACGGAAGAGTCCACGGTTGGCAAGAGGCCATCCGGACAAGATCCGCATACCAAAACCTGTGAGGCCATGCCGGAGCTACCAGCAGAACAAACGAGCATTCCTTCAGAATCTTGGAGATTACTTTTGGAAGAAGAACTAGAGGCGGAAAGATATAGGCAGGATGATACTTCCAAGGAAGTGAAAATGCATCCACTGCCTCCGCCTGAGGATCCCGGGATCTGGACAGATACCTGGGAAGTTTCTTGTTTAGATGAGAAGCCATCAGATCTATTTCTGGAAGTTCCCACATTTGAACAATCTGAAGAAATACCTCTGGGTGAAGAGACCATTCGCCCGGATGCAACGTTTGGCGACTGAGATAATCCGCTTTCCAATTGTCCATACCTGGGATATAAATCGCAGAGATTAGACAGGAGCTGGATTCCGCCCAAACCAAAATTCGAGATACTTCTTTCATAGCCAGAGGACTGTGAGTCCCTCCTTGATGATTGATGTATGCCACAGTTGTGACATTGTCTTATCTGAAAACAATGAACAACTCTCTCTTCAGAAGAGGCCAAGACTGAAGAGCTCTGAAAATTGCACGGAGTTCCAAAATGATCGGAAATCTCACCTCCTGAGATTCCCAAACCCCTTGTGCCGTCAGATACCCCCACACAGCTCCCCAACCTGTAAGACTTGTATCTGTTGAGATTATAGTCCAGGTCGGAAGAACAAAGAAGCCCCCTGAACTGAACGATGGTGATCTGTCCACCATGTCAGAGAGTGTCGTAAAATCGGTTTAAAGATATTAATTGAGATATCTTTGAGTAATCCCTGCACCATTTGTTCAGCATACAGAGCTGAAGAGGTCGCATGTGAAAACGAGCAAAGGAGATCGCATCTGATGCGGCAGTCCTAAGACCCAACATTTCCATGCATAAGGATTGTGACTGAAGGTTTTGACAAGCTGATATCAATGTTAAACTTCTCTTGTCTGACAAGGACAGAGTCATAGACACTGAATTTATCTAGAAACCTAAAAAGGTTACCCTTGTCTGAGGAAACAATGAACTGATTGGTAAATTGATCCTCCAACCATGAACTTGAAGAAACAACACAAGTCGATTCGTATGAGATTCTTCGAAAATGAGAAGACTGAGCAAGTACCAAGATATCGTCCAAATAAGGAAATACCAAAACCCTATTCTCTGATTACAGAAAGAAGGGCACCGAGAACCTTTGAAAAAAATTCTTGGAACTGAGGCTAGGCCAAACAGTAGAGCCACAAAACTGGTAATGCTTGTCTAAAAAGAGAATCTCAAACACTAAAAGTGATCTGGATGAATCGGAATATGCAGATACACATCCTGTAAATCTATTGTAGACATATAATGCCCTTGCTAAACAAAAGGCAGGATAGTCCTAAAGTAACCATCTTGAATGTTGGTATCCTAACATAACGATTCAATAATGATAGATCCAGAACTGGTCTGAAGGAATTGACCTTCTTTGGTACAATGAAGAGATAAAATAAAACCCCAGCCCCTGTTCCAGAACTGGAACTGGCATAAATACTCCAGCCAACTCTAGATCTGAAACACATTTCAGAAATGCTGAGCCTTGCTGTGTCGACTGGGACACGGGAAAGAAAAGAATCTCTTAGCCGGAGGCCTTAACTTGAAGCCAATTCTGTACCTTTCTGAAACAATGTTTCTGAAACCAGAGATTAAGAACGGAATTGATCCAAATTTCTTTGAAGAAAACGTAATCTGCCCCATACCAGCTGAGCTGGAATAAGGGCCGCACCTTCATAGGTACTTAGGAGCTGGCTATAGGTTTCTATAAGGCTTGGATATATTCCAAACTGGAAATAGTTTCCAAACTGATACCGCTCCTGAGGATGAAGGATCAGGCTTTTGTTCCTTGTTGAGGAAAGGAACTAAATGATTATTTACCCTGGAAAGAAAGGGAAAGCAAAGTTGACTTAGAAGACATGTCAGCATTCCAAGTTTAATCCATAAAGCTTTTCTAGCTAAAATAGCTAGAGACATATACCTGACATCAACTCTAATGATATCAAAAGATGGTATCACCAATAAAATTATTAGCATGTTATAGAATAATAATAATGCTATAAAATTATGATCTGTTACTTGTTGCGCTAAAGCTTCTAACCAAAAAGTTGAAGCTGCAGCAACAACCGCTAAAAATATAGCAGGTCTAAGAAGATTACCTGAACATAAGTAAGCTTTTCTTAGAAAGGATTCAATTTTCCTATCTAAAGGATCCTTAAATGAAGTACTATCTGCCATAGGAATAGTAGTACATTAGCAGGAGTAGAGACAGCCCCATAACCTTAGGGATTTTTGTCCCAAAAAACTCTAATCTGTCAGATGGCACAGGATATAATTTGCTTAAACGTCTAGAAGGAGTAAATAAATTACCCAAATTATTCCATTCCCTGGAAATTACTTCAGAAATAGCATCAGGGAGATAAAACACTTCTGGAATAACTACAGGAGATTTAAAAACCTTATTTAAACGTTTACATTTAGTATCAAGAGGACCAGAATCCTCTATTTCTAAAGCAAATAACACTTCTTTAAGTAAAGAACGAATAAATTCCATCCTGAACAAATACAAAGATTTATCAGCATCAACCTCTGAGACAGAAACCTCTGAACCAGAAGAACCATTATCAGTATCAGAATGATGATGTTCATATAAAAATTCATCTGAAAAAAAGAGAAGTTTTAAAAGACTTTTATGTATACTAGAAGGAGAAATAACAGACATAGCCTTCTTAATGGATTTAAAAAATAAAATCTCTTATGTTATCAGGAACACTCTGAAAATTAGATGTTGACGGACAGCAACAGGTAATGTAACAGTACTAAAGGAAATTTTATCTGCATTAATAAGTTTGACATGACATGCAATACAAATAACAGCTGAAGAAACAGATACCAAAAGTTTATAGCAGACTTAGCTTGGTAGCTCCAGCACTGTGCAGTGATTTTCCTGTAGTATCTTCTGACTCCGTTGCAACGTGGAACATCTTGCAATATGTAAAAGAAAAAAACAACATATAAAGCAAAATTGATCAAATTCCTTAAATGACAGTTTCAGGAATGGGAAAAAAATGCCAGTGAACAAGCTTCTAGCAACCAGAAGCAATAAATAATGAGACTTAAATAATGTGGAGACAAAAATGACGCCCATATTTTTTAGCGCCAAAAAAGACGCCCACATTATTTGGCGCCTAAATGCTTTTGGCGCAAAAAATGACGCCACATCCGGAACGCCGACATCTTTGACGCAAAATAACGTCAAAAAATGACGCAACTTCCGGCGACACGTATGACGCCGGAAACGGAAAATAATTTTTGCGCCAAAAAAGTCCGCGCCAAGAATGACGCAATAAAATGAAGCATTTTCAGCCCCCGCGAGCCTAACAGCCCACAGGGAAAAAAGTCAAATTTTTGAGGTAAGAAAAAATATGATAATTCAATGCATAATCCCAAATATGAAACTGACTGTCTGGAAATAAGGAAAGTTGAACATTCTGAGTCAAGGCAAATAAATGTTTGAATACATATATTTAGAACTTTATAAATAAAGTGCCCAACCATAGCTTAGAGTGTCACAGAAAATAAGACTTACTTACCCCAGGACACTCATCTACATGTTTGTAGAAAGCCAAACCAGTACTGAAACGAGAATCAGTAGAGGAAATGGTAAATATAAGAGTATATCGTCGATCTGAAAAGGGAGGTAAGAGATGAATCTCTACGACCGATAACAGAGAACCTTATGAAATAGACCCCGTAGAAGGAGATCACTGCATTCAATAGGCAATACTCTCTTCACATCCCTCTGACATTCACTGCACGCTGAGAGGAAAACCGGGCTCCAACTTGCTGCGGAGCGCATATCAACGTAGAATCTAGCACAAACTTACTTCACCACCTCCCTTGGAGGCAAAGTTTGTAAAACTGATTTGTGGGTGTGGTGAGGGGTGTATTTATAGGCATTTTAAGGTTTGGGAAACTTTGCCCCTCCTGGTAGGAATGTATATCCCATACGTCACTAGCTCATGGACTCTTGTTAATTACATGAAAGAAATCTTAATTTATGGATTTTTAAGAACCTATACTTGCATCTAGTCTTACTCTGGAGATGGAGGATTTTCCCACACACCTTTCCACTCTATTGGCGGGCCTGCTTGATAAGGCTGATAGGCATTATTGCAGCTTGCGGTCAATCATTACGGAGCTGCGCAGCCATGATGGCGTTTCTTGCCTGCCCAATTATATCTCCCGCATGGCAGGTCAGATGGAAGATCTACTGCTTACACATCCTTGTTCTGAACGACTCCTAGAAAGTCAGCCCAGAAGAGACCAGACTTGCATCTTATTTGAAGCTGCAAAGGGTGAGCCGACGCATTCGCACACAGCAGATACGCTCCACATGGCTACTGCTGAGCTAGGATCAGTAGCGGTTCCCCAAATCAAGACTACGCAGAGCCCGCTGCAAGTTATGCCTCCTTGCCTAAGCCGGCAATTGTCCCCGAGCCCTAACACGCTCCAGACATTTAGCGATACAGGAGATCATTGCGGTCACTTGATGGTTTGCTCACACCCACCGCTCACAGTATTCACCGCTCTGAACGCTACTGAAATAGAAGGACCGGCAAAGGTGTTAGTCTGGAGGTCCACTAAGGGTAAGCATCTGCAGCGGAGGAGGGCCATGAGAGAATCTCAGTATACACCTCCCGAGGTCAAAAGTAAGGGGACACGGAGATCTGTTGCTGCAGGGGAAATAACCCCTTGCCGATGGGACCTGATTGATATGGCTGCCCAGCGTTACGAGCCCCAGCTGCAAGGGCCTCTATACACAGGAGCGGGGATGTTTGGGTCCCGCGAGTTGCTTTCCTCACGTTACATTTACATGGCATGGGGCCCTTTTGACCCGGGAGGACGCATTGATTGATTTCCACTCGGTTTGCATGGTAAGCCTGAGGGACTGTGATGTGAAGTAGACCGATTGCCATATTTCTGTTGGTCTTGAAATCTCGTTGTGGAAATCTGCACCGGAATGGCCACAGTCTATTTACATTTAGCCCACAATACAGCAGACTCACTACTGATAGACCGCTGTAAACTACTACAAACTGATCTGGATTACCCGTGCAATAACTATCTCTAACTACCATATTCTCTCAACTCTAAGTTAGAACCCTTATCCTAAGGACGCTGAGATTTTGTTATTTGTGGCAAATTTGGGAGACTCGATTTCAGTTACAGGATACTGAACTTTGGACATGTTTTCTGGTTCTATTTGCATAGTTTTCCCAGGTTGTTATCATTACCACTCTCTACTACTACCTACTAATATGTCTGTAGGAACACTGATAGCGTTTACCATGTTTGGTATCCCACTAATAATTGAGGTATCTCATTATTCCCTGTTTCCAATTATCCTTAAGGCACATTCTATATCTGTGATCTCTATTATCTGATCTTGATTATTGTTATATATACCAGGGTACTTCTATCCATACCTTATTGTGATTTATTACCCTCATTAGTTCATGTGTTAAGGTATACTTTACCATATTTGCTAGACTACAGGGCTCTTACTAACGATATTGCTCATGCTGTTTAACTATTGAAATCTCTACAAGTAAGGCAACATTTATTAATATCTCTATGATAATATGGGTCTCTAACATTAATATGTCTGCTAAATAGGTTTGGGCCCACTTGCCTCCCACATTAGATGACTATTGCGTACCATTAATATATGGCTTTACTTATTGTAGCTTGTTTATATACTCACAAAGGTAAGCATATCCTCTATACATGCTGTAAATGTTAACGGCATTTATTTAAACCAAGTTATACTAACTACTTGTCACATAAGTCATACTTAATCCCTTCTATAAGAATACTGGGCAATATGTGAGTAGCCCTCTTTTACGTCCCTCTTCACCCCTTCCTAGCAACTCCCATGGAAACCTCACTAGTATGGTATAGCAATAAAGCTTGTCACAAAAGCCCTCTCTGTTTTTTCAAACTCTAAGCAATTTCTGGGCTTCATAAAAGTATCCAGCGTTTATTCACTCAGACATACATCTCATGGAACATATGGTTTCATGTGGTCTCTTTCAGCTGCGGGTCGCGCCTATAACAGGCAATAAAATACAGCCATTAAAAGCGAAATATTTATACTATATGACAAACCAGGTCATTATTTTTATAAAATACTATATGATGGTATTTAGCCTGTACAAAATGCGCTATATGTTTTGTAATGTTTCCGCTATCTCCTGGCATATGTTTGATGCATGCTTGTTGAATTTTCACTGTTTTTTATGTCGTCTCACAAAACTTATTTTTGCAGTTAGTATACAGATTTTCATGCCACATACTACCTGCTACTATTGGTGTTAGACTAGGTTTAAACCTCCATACAAGAATAGTTAAGCTCCTAATACAGCTCTACAGGCTCTTGCAATTAGCGCAGACTCACTTTAGTACTTAGATTCCACGTCCAATACACTATTACATAGTAGAGGGGACCTTACTTGTATAGCCCTCAGTTGTGTCTCTTAAGTATACAATTTGGTACTGTTATCATGAATATATTATAGTATGACTTGTTTATTATAAAGTATATCTATCATAGGTATTGCCTATGCTGCTCACATTCTGTCACTGCTGGGCCCCTCTCCTCCCTTTCCCGCCGGTACTGGCTGTCTGCGGGTCATACCCCTTCTCCTTTTTCCCGCATCATCTATAGATGACATTTCCCCAGGAGAGGAGCTCACTCAGAGATCCCGTACATTCCATACATACTAATATTCCCCCCCTCCATATAACTTTCTTAAGAACTACCCTTATTTCATTGAAAGCCCCTCAACTATGCATATAAATTTCTATACCTTGAGTAGCTCCTGCTTACAAATTTGGCATATTAATTGGCTCCGCCCTCCACCCCCCCCCTACTCTACTTTAAGCGGCTCTCGCCCGCTGCATCCCCCTACCCCATAAAACTATAGAGCCACCTCCTCCCTAGCCCTAACCTTATTTGAATAGATACCCCAATCTTCTTCTTACACAGCTAGGAGAGGACCATTTCTCTTCATGTTACATTTATGATACTCTATAATAAAACTGAAGTCTTTCTGTGAGACAGCCCACATTGTATAGTAACGTTTGAAATATGTAAATATATTATGTAGCTAACTATACTACGTATACATTGATGTATAAATGTTTTGGGGCTTACCCCATATTCTGTATCTTTATATGACTTCAATAAAAATTATTTAAAAAAAAAAAAAAAAAAAAGGCATCAGAACTGATTAGTATGTTGCAGTAAGCAAACAATACTAGATAAATCAGAATCCAATTCTTGTTGCGCTAAATCTCCAACAAAAAAGTTGATGCAGCTGCAACATCAGCCAAAGAAAATTGCAGGCCTGAGACAACCTGAATATAAATAAGCTTTCCTTAGATAAGATTCAAGTTTTCTATCTAAAGGAACTTAAGTACTATCTTCCATAGGAATAGAGGTACGTTCAGCAAGAGTAGAAATAGCCCCATCAACTTTGATGATCTTTTCCCAAAACTCTATAGAAATTGCTGGTAAAAAGATACCATTTTTTAAACCTTGAAGAAGGAATAAAATAAGTACCCGGCTAATTCCATTCCTTAGAAATTATAAGAGAAATAGCATCAGTAACAGAAAAAAACCTCTGGAGTAACCACAGGAGGTTTAAAAACAGAATTTACTAGTTCTAATATCAAGGGGACTAGTTTCCATGATATCCAAAATTAACACTTTTTAAACAAAGAACGAAAATACTTCATTTTAAATAAATAAGTAGATTTGTTAGTGTCAATATCTGAAGAAAGATCTTCTGAATCAGATAGATCCTCATCAGAAGAGGATAATTCATTATGTTGTCGGTCATTTGAAATTTCATCAACCTTATGAGAAGTTTTAAAAGACCTTTATATTAATTAGAAGGCAGAATAGCAGACACAGCCTTCTGAATAGAATCAGTAACAAATTCTTTAAATTTCATAGGTATAACATGTACATTAAAAGTTGAAGGAACAACAACAGGAAATGTACTATTAACTGATGGACACAATATCTGCATGTAAAATGTTTATCATGATAACTAATACAATGACATTCGGAAATATAATGCACTTAGCTTTAGTAGAACCGACATCAGGCAGCAAAGTTCCAACAGATACTTCTGAGGCAGGATCAGATTGAGACATCTTGCAAAATGTAAAATAAAAAACAACATATAAAGCAAAATTTGTCAATTTCCTTATATGACAGTTTCAGGAATGGGAGAAAAAATGCAAATAGCATAGCTCTCTGACATAGAAAAAGGCAAGAGGCAAAAGCAATGGGCCAAATAAATAATGAAAAAATTTTTTCGCCAGGTAGGACGCACAACATAAATTTTTTTTGGCGCCAACCATGTCCGGAAATGACACACTCGAGTCACTAACGACGCGCCGAGAATGACACAATAAAGTGTAGCATTTGGCGCACCCGCGAGCCTAAGTCAGCCCGCAATTTGAAACAAAGTAGTCAATTGAAAAAAAGACTAAACCCCAGGTAAGAAAAATATTTCTTAATATTAACTTTCCCCAAATATGAAACTGACAGTCTGCAAAAAGGAAGTACATGAACTTGACTCATGGCAAATATAAGTACAATACATATATTTAGAACTTTATATAAATGCATAAAGTGCCAAACCATAGCTGAGGTGTCTTAAGTAATAAAAACATACTTACCAAAAGACACCCATCCACATATAGCAGATAGCCAAACCAGTACTGAAACAGTTATCAGTAGACGTATTGGTATATGAGAGTATATTGTTGATCTGAAAAGGGAGGTAGGAGATTAATCTCTACGACCGATAACTGAGAACCTATGAAAAAGACCCCCATTAGGAAAATCATTGCATGCAATAGGTAAAACTCTCCACGTCTCTGACATTCGCTGTACTATGAGAGGAATCAGGCTTCAAAATGCTGAGAAGCGCATGTCAACGTAGAAATCTTAGCACAAACTTACTTCACCACCTCCATAGGAGGCAAAGTTTGTAAAACTGAATTGTGGGTGTGGTGAGGAGTGTATTTATAGACATTTTGAGGTTTGGGAAACTTTGCCCCTCCTGGTAGGATTGTATATCCCATACGTCACTAGCTCATGGACTCTTGCCAATCACATGAAAGAAATGAACCCCGCGTGCTGAAACATTTTTTCTTAACAGGGTCTCTAATTTCTTATCCATGGGTTCCTTAAACGATTAACTATCCTCGACTGGGATAGTGGTGCGCTTAGCGAGCGTGGAGATAGCTCCGTCCACCTTAGGGACAGATCCCCACAATTCTAACTTAGAAGCAGGAACTGGGAACAATTTATTAAAGGAAGAAGAAGGGGAGAAAGATGAACAGTCTCTCCCATTAGTTTTTATAATATTTGCCATCTTTACAGGAACCGGGAAAGTCTGTGGCACCACCCTGTCCTCATAAACTTTATCAAGCTTAGAAATAGAAGGTTCCTTCGGTAAGTTTGGTTCCGGAACCTCAAGAGTAGCTAACACCTTTCTCAATAAAAAGCATAAGTGCTCAATCCTAAACCTAAAGTCTGGTTCCTCCTCAGCCGGAGGTTTAGAGGCCGCAGATTCCGACCCAGAGAGAGAGAGTCCTCCGAAGTATCGGAGTCGTCTGCATCAGCGGATAATGTAGTCTCATAGATATCCAACGGAGTAGATGACCCCTGGGAAGGATAGCAATGTTTAACTTTTTGCTTGCGCTTAGCAGGACGAGGTAAAGCATTGAAGGCCGCAGACACCGCCGTTTGCAACTGATCAGCAAAATCATGCGGCCACAGGGCCCCTCCCGCAGGAGGTTTAGTAGTGCACTGGGGAGCTGCATGTGTAATTGGAGATGATTGTAGGGAACGCATCTAGCGGGGTGGAGACCCCTCAGAGGTAGACGGCTCAGTGGTATTAAACATCTTATTTTTTTTTAGATATCACTATCTTATCAAGGCATGTGGAACATAGTTGAGCAAGCCGGTACCGAAGCCTCCTCACAATAAACACAGGCATTAGATTTAGGTAAAGAGGGAGTACCCTCTAATGCATCAGAGTCCTCCATAGCTTGCATCTTTAATATGGACTATAGAAAAAAAATAAATGGCACCTTTATACTCCCAATGGCCGGGGCACTTACCACCTCCTATGACCCAGGCCCACAAGAAACTTCGCTTTCGTCTCTTGTAACCGATGGTCGAGAAAGGAAGAGAAAGAGGCCACACCCGGTCACATGGAGTACCCCTGCAGCCGAGAAAAGCGCACCAACTAAACAGGCTGCTCAGTCATCTAGAAGGAAAAAAACCTGACTGTTCTACATTGCCAGAGCCACATCTCACACATTTCGCAGCAAAAAACACAATAAAGCAATCATGCATACACCCCCCCCTGTCCAATAATCCCCTTACGGAGATATTAACCCTTGATTCTATACAGATAAAAGGAGTCACACTGTGACCCTGTCTTCTTGCGTTATCATTACAGAATAAAAATCAAACAATCTTACCAGAATCAACGCCGTGGAACAGAAACACTGCCTCTCAAGTTCCTGACATGGACTTGAGTGAAAGAAAGCAGGCAGTGAAACTCGTCAACACCGATTGCTTAAGGAGCTGTTAATACGAGTCTGGATGGTTTTGCAGAAAGAGTCTCCCTGCATCTCCAGACTCTAACATTTGTCAATGCTCTCACTGAGAGGCTGACAATACTACTTAAAATTTCAGTCCCATTCTGAAGAGTAATACCCTCCATAAGAGACTACTCTGAAACTTCCAACACTTCTCTGCCATCCTCCTGTGACGAAAGGCAAATAATGACTGGGGGAGTGGGAGAGGTATTTAAGCCTTTGGCTGGGGTGTCTTTGCCTCCTCCTGGTGGCCAGGTTCTTTATTTCCCACAAGTAATGAATGAAGCCGTGGACTCTCCTTGTATTAGATGGAAAGACTCTAACACATTAGAAATTTTTCTTTTAGCAATTTTATAACCCCCTTAAGGTGTAGCCAAGCTAGAACTTACTTCACATTTAGAACTTATATGGAGAGACAAGGGAAAAAAAAGAAGTCTGGAGCATAAGGTTTTCCCCATCAACTAACTATAAATAAATGTGTTGATACTTTCCCATAATACAGAATGGCTGCTCTTATAACAGGTGTGCTACCCCTACAGTGCAAGCAGGTCTCTCAGTGACTCATTTGATCTGTTCTCCCTGTTGGTTTATGAAATTGTAGTCACATTTTCGGGTCATTAACACTGAAGTATAAAAAACACCTCTATAGCTTATAGAATATTCCAACTCTTCAGCGCCCACAGATATCACTGGTATGGATCTAGGAGGGGGCGTCACACTGCGCACTTCCAGTAAACCCAAGCTTACTCAGGAGGTCAGGTAACTTTGTTTATAAAATTAATTGACTTGATTTTTTTTAAATGCTAATTGTTATTAAATAAGATCTGTGACAAAAACTAGAAATTATGACCAAATACAAGCAATTTTTTATATTTTGGCCCATATCCCTGGGTAATACTTATAAGTGAGGACCCCTCCTCAAAGTGGTGTGGACAGATCTGCCCACTTCCCTAGTTACCTGCATAAAGGCAACTTTGGAACACCACCTCCCCTTCCTCCTAGTGAGGTTCAGCCAACATAGGTGGACCAGGAAGAAGGGAGGTAGCCTGGTAAGTATTAGCCAGGGACATGGGCTAAGGTATAGAAATTGCTTGTATTCTGGTGATAATTTCTAGTTACCTTGGCTATCCCTGGTAATACTTACCAGTGAGATGAATAAATAGCAATAATAAAAGCAAATGGATGAGAAAGAAAATACCAAAAGAAACAAGAATACTGCAAAAAAAAAAAAAAAAAAAACAGCCCCTGCTAGCGGAATTGGCCGACAGTGAGCAGGGCTTGTGCAATGTTAAAGGGACATTAAACACTTTGAGATAGTAATATAAAATAAATTGTATGTATAAAAAAAGTCTGCAAAATATTTTCATTAATTATTTTGTCCCCTTTTCCTGTAATTCTATTCTGAAATTGTGAGCTTCTCGGTTCCTGTTAGAAATGGAAGTGCAGAACACTTCCACACTGCCATTGGCTGCACAATCTAGTGACCTATTTATAAATGTCTCTAATTGGCCATAGCAGAGAAGGTAACCTAAGTTACAACGTGGCAGCTCCCATTGTTTTATAGACACTAAAACTTTAAACTTATTTTGAAAATATTTAAACAGCTAATTAAACTTTAAAAAATACATGTACATGTTATTCACAGACTAATTTTTTCTTTGAATGCATCATTCTATCTAGCATTTGTTTAGTGTTAAATGTCCCTTTAAATGCGGACAGTGTATGCTACAGCGAATCATGTCCGCTTGACAGTTAATAAATCTACCCCTAAGTATGAAAAGTTCAAGTAATAATGGTGGAATTAGTTTGTTACATGTGTATGACCGCTATAGCTATGATGTACCTTAAAACTGGTTTACATACTAATAGCCTGTGGGCTATATGAGTGCAAGAAATGGCTGCACTTACCTCAGATGTACCCACCCTATCGTGCTTAGTAGCTGTAAAAAAAAAAAAAAACTGCTTCCAGTAAAAAGCACATCCAGGAGGAGGCTAAGACCTGATTACGACGACACATGTGGCAAGCTTGCGACCAACTCCAAAATATGTCACTGCCCAATGATTCAGTTTCCCATTTCTCTCAGTATCAGAAAATGGGCCTTAAATCGGTCTGAGGACCGCTCTCAACAAAGAATCTGGAGCTTCTTTACCTGCCACCTGTGAGGCAAAAAAAGACTAAAATACCAGAGAGGTGGAAGGGATTAAAGGGACAGTTTACTCCAGAATTTTTTTATGGTTTTTAAAAGATAAATAATACCTTTATTACCCATTTCCCAGTTTTGCATAACCAGAAAGGTTATATTAATATACTTTTTACATCTGTGATTACCTTGTATCTAAGCCTCTGCAGATAGCGCCCTTATATCAGTTATTTTGACAGACTTGCATTTTAGACAATCAGTGCCCTCTCTCCATGGGTGTGAGCACGTTATTGATATGGCACACATGAACTAATGCCCTTTACCTGTTCAAATAAGAGGCGGCCTTTAAGGGTTTAGAAATTAGCATATAAGCCTACCTAGGTTTCGGTTTCAACTAAGAATACCAAGAGAACAAAGCAAATTTGATGATAAAAGTGAATTGAAAAGTTGTTAAAAATTTCATGCCCTATCTGAATCCTGAAAGTTTACATTTGACCTGACTTTCCCTTTAAGTGCTCTTAGAGTTTTGGGAATCTTTGCCTCCTCCTAGTTGCCAGAAATTGAATCCCATGAGTATTGGCTTGTGGACTCTCACCACCTTATGAAAGAAATTCTGATTTAAAAAGGGACAGTCTACACCAGAATATTTATGGTTTTAAAACAGTGATTCCCTACCACGGTCCTCAAGTACCCCCAACAGTCCTGGTTTTCATTATAGCTGAAGTAGAGCACAAGTGAAATAATCAGCTGATGGATGAGAGCAGGTTGGTTACTGATCAGCTGATTACTTCACCTGTGCACTGGTTCGGCTATAATGAAAACAAGGCATGTTGGGGGTACTTGAGGGCCGTGGTTTGGAAACACTGTTTTAAAAGATAGAAAATCCCTTTATTACCCTTGAACCAAGTTTTGCATAACCAACACAGTTATATTAATACACTTTTTACCTCTGTGATTATCTTGTATCTACGCCTCTGCAAACTGCCCCCTCATTTCAGTTCTTTTGACAGACTTGCATTGTAACCAATCAGTGCTGGCTCATGAGCACAGTGTTATCTATATTAAACACATGAACTAACCCTCTAGTGGTGAAAAACTGTCAAAATGCCCTGAGCTAAGAGGCGGCCTTCAAGGGCTTAGAAATTAGCATATGAACCTCCTAGATTTAGATTTTAACTAAGAATACCAAAAGAACAAAGCAAAATTGGTAATAAATTAAATTGGAAAATTGTTTAAAATTACATGCCCTATCTGAATAATGAAAGTTAGTTTTGGACTAGACTGTCCCTTTAAGTCAATTCCATTTAAATCAAATCCACCCTGACATCAGTTCAGATAAATACCTAAATAGAGCTCTGATAACATAGAATTGTGCTATCCATATTAAATACACACAAGAAAAAAAAACATAGTTGGATAATATACAGCGGATCAACATTGGCCAACAGCATTAAAATAAGATATGCCAGGACCAGGAGAACAATCGTAAAGTATACAAGGAAAGCAAGAAAGCAAAGATATACACGAATGGATTTACCTTAAGGGTTCCCTAACAAAATAGCAAGTTTATTTCAAACACAAAATGTTAGCAACTACTAGGATTCTTAGACTCATTAAGGCCTTTAAGCTCTGGCGTAGTAACCTTCATAATGATTTACACGATTAATAGAAGCAGCCATAGCAAAAAAGTAAATACCAAAATAAGCACCCATATAGGAAGCTGTATGCCACGCTTCCACTATAAAGGGAATCAACCCCACCCCCCAGATTTTTACTCGAGCAGCAAAAGTGTGCCGTAACTTTCTTGTGCCAAGTTTCTGTAAAATGAACAAACTGAGCTAAACAGTCTACTGATGATGGTAATCTCAGTTCATAGTGCACCCAAGAAAACTCTGTCACTTCTGGTACCAAGTATAGGGAAGTGTCCACTTAGCTATACACTCCACAATTTGTAGTACAAAAAAAAAAACTCTCAGCAACACCAAGCTACACTGTTCGGCTGTCGACAGAAGGATGTACTATGGGAGAGCTTGGGTAAATTAGTGGTCGAGTAAATACCGATTTAGGCTCCTGAGGGTAAGTATCTGACATCCATTCAGCAGTTATAGTTTTTGGGTCTGTAGCTCCAAAGCCCAGTATTATCACATTAGGGCTATCTTCATGGGGCTCCTCACATCTGCTCTCAGCTTCAATCTCTCAATGATACTTAACCCCTTAAAGAAATAATGAGCTTCCAATAATGGTAAACTTAACAACTTGCACAACACCTGCACTTCAGTGCAATCCTTTGACGAAGCCTTGTGAGAAGGTGAAAAGCGTAGAAGGTGTCAGTGGTTCTATAAATCCGTACTAATATGCCACACTAAAAACACATTTTGGTTATAATATATTCAGTGTAACTGACAACTGTGACTTGTGAATATAAAGCATACATGCAGGATTGCAATGAAGTGCAGGTGCTGTACAATTTGTAATTCACTCAGGCAATTGAGAAAAAGTTTAAAGTGAAGTAGGAGCAAAAGCCTGTCAGGTACTGCCTCGGCAAATGCCGAGAGTGACTGCCTCAGAGACTAAACTCCTTCGGCTTCTGTTGCAGCTTCCCCAAGGCGTGCAGCTGCATGCTGCCAGGGTTTAAAGGGGCAATGTCCTAACTAACTGAACTCCCACCTGGAGGACTCAGTCGTCGTAGTTCCTATAAAAGCTCACTCTGCCCTTCACTCTGGGCTGAGTTATTGTCTTCTTACTTTGCTCCTGATTCCTGAAAGCCAAAGCATACTTACCTTGAACCTGAGTATGCTCACCTTGTTTGAGAGACCAAGCATACTTACCTTGTACCTGCGTATGCTCACCTTTTTCCAGAGGCCAAGCATAATTACCTTGTACTTGCGTATGCTCACCTTTTTCAAGAGACCATGCATACTTACCTTGTACCAGAGACCATGCATACTTACCTTGTACCAGAGACCATGCATACTTACCTTGCTCCAGAGACCAAGCATACTTACCTTGCTCCAGAGACCAAGCATACTTACCTTGCTCCAGAGACCAAGCATACTTACCTTGCTCCAGAGACCAAGCATACTTACCTTGCTCCAGAGACCAAGCATACTTACCTTGCTCCAGAGACCAAGCATACTTACCTTGCTCCAGAGACCAAGCATACTTACCTTGCTCCAGAGACCAAGCATACTTACCTTGCTCCAGAGACCAAGCATACTTACCTTGCTCCAGAGACCAAGCATACTTACCTTGCTCCAGAGACCAAGCATACTTACCTTGCTCCAGAGGCCAAGCATACTTACCTTGCTCCAGAGGCCAAGCATACTTACCTTGCTCCAGAGACCAAGCATACTTACCTTGCTCCAGAGACCAAGCATACTTACCTTGTACTTACGTATGCTCACCTTTTTCCAGGGACCATGCATATTTGCCTTTTTCCAGAAACCATGCATACTTAACCTTGTAACTGTGTATGTTTACCTTGTTCCAGAAAGCAAGCATACTTACCTGATATATTTGTATGAGCACCTTGTTCCAGAGACCAAGCATACTTACCTATGCTCACCTGGTTCCTTAAAGCCAAGCAGACTTGTCTGATACCTGTGTACGGTCACTTTGTTCCTGAAGCTGTACCAATCTGGTATACCGTGACAGTCTCACCAACAGTACCCGCTCTGTATCCTGTGCCTGCTAAGAAACTTCTGTCTACTATACCAGTGACCGCCTTCCTTAAACCAGCTGTGCCTGCTGAACCTATCTGATATCCCCTGACAGTCTCACCAACAATACCCGCTCGGTATCCCGTGCCTGGTGAGAATCCTGTGTTAACTATGTCAGCTGTCGACTTTACCTACTTGGTACCCTGCGACAGTCTCACCAACAGTGTCCATTGGACTTTGTTACTACAACCTACTTAATAGAACAGTTTAGTCCAAATTAAACTTTCATGATTCAGATAAAGAATGTAATTTTAAACAGTTTTCTTTTATCACCAATTATGCTTTGTTCTCTTGGTATTCGTAGTTGAAAGCTAAACCTAGGAGGTTCATATGCCAATTTCTAAGCCCTTGAAGGCCGCCTCTTCTCTCAGGGCATTGTGACAGTTTTTCACCACTAGAGGGTGTTGGTTCATGTGTGTCGTATAGATAATACTGTGCTCACGCAGGTGGAGTTTGGGTGAGCCAGCTCTGATTGGCTAAAATGGATGTCTGTCAAAAGAACTGAAATAAGGGGGCAGTTTGAAGAGGCTTATATACAAGGTAATCACTGAGGTAAAAAGTGTATTTATATAACAGTGTTGGTTGTGCAAAACTAGGCAATGGGTAATAAAGGCATTATCTATCTTTTTAAACAATACAAATTCTGGTGTAGACTGTCCCTTTAAGCATTCTGAACTTTGTATTCAACTTTAGGGTTCTGCATTGGAACTATGGTCAAACTTGCTGTTTCTATGATCTTCAATTTGAACTGCCAACTGTTCTTTTGCTTATCAATCAGTAAATCTTTTTAAAAGACTTTCATTGTTTTGTGTATCTGTTCCTGCATTCTGAGTTCCACACACCCTAACTTTCTCACAAAGCCGGTCTGAAGATTAACAGATCGTTAGATTGTGACGTCAGGACAGGTGACAGGGAGAGCTTGTAGATTGGAACGATACGCTAACATTGAAAACGGTGCACACCAGGGAATCCACAAGAGGTAAATCCTGTGTGTGGAGATAAGGTAAAGGTCTCGTGGAAGTAAATAATTGAAATGTAATGCTCATGGGATATTTCCCTATCAGGCCAAACTTGGCCAGTAGTCATCTTATGCCGGAGTCAAGTGGCAAGATAAGGAAATATCCCAGAACAAAGAAGAAATAAATAAATGAGGATGCGATCCAATACTCACAGTAGAGATGAGAAAACAGGGAAGTGGTCCCAGACAGGGCAAGGAAGGCACCAGGAAGTCCAATCCTTCAGGGAACCAAAGGGTAATGCAGAGAGTGATAAATAAAGGAAAGTCTGGCAACAGGGAGGTAATTCAAGGGATCAGCAGATAAGGGGTTAAAACAGGAGAGTGGTCAGAGACAAGCAGAGTTCGGCAACAATAAGGCAATCCAGCAGTTCAGGGGTTAATCAGTAGAGTGGTCACAGACAGGCAGAGTTCAGCAACAGTAAGGCAATCAGCAGTATTAAAAAGAAACAGAACGAAGCACCAAGGGAGCACAAGACAACCTATACTTGGGCAGGCTCGCACCAAGGATAGCAGACAGGTGAGTGGCATTAGGAGAAAGACCCAGCGTGAGGCGATTAAGTCATTGCCACATGCACAACAACCGCCGTGGGAGGAGAGTGCCGGTCCGCCGTAGGGACAGAGCGGCGTCATTGCTCCTATACCGGATTGTCCTTATTTTAAGTGCTGCGGTTTTGCTGTATTAGTAATATTGAACACTGACAAAGAGATTGTGGCTATTTTATCGGATTTACCATTTTTGGAAGCACATTTTTATTAAAGGTGATTTTTATGGGAGATGTCCTATTTTATAAGGACTCTGAATATATTAACTTTTTATGGACATTTTAGGCATATATATTTTTATAACTATATTTGATAGGTAAATTTTGACTTCAGCTTAAAACCCCCTACCTTTTTGTAGTTTTGTCTGTAAGTGAATAAGTGTCTATCTAGAAAAAAAAATGTATTTTTGTAGTGGTTTGTCAAGTTTGTTCAGCACCTATTGTTTATATAATTTGCAGGAATGAAAATAACCCATATGATGGCATACCATTTGCAAAAGTAGAACAAGTGTACAGCGCTCTCTTGGCACGGAAAAACTGCAGAAACATGGCTGCCACTCAAAAGCCCCACCCTCCTCCTTCTTAACATTAAAGGATATTAAATTCTGAATTGAATTCCACCATAAAATGGTTCATTGTTGCATATGCAAAAAGTTTTGAACTACATTTTAATCTGCCAGTCATTTAAATCTGAAAATGTAAGTTTTCCTACTGCCTCAGGGTTCATCATACGTGCTGCACAGTGATTGCTTTATTTATGCAGGAGTTCATGTGGGCAGAGATAAGATAATCAAGGGGTGTGCCCCTAGTCTGCAAAAACAATACAAACTTTGCTAACAAAAAGACATTTTAAAAACAGAATTTATGTTTACCTGATAAATTACTTTCTCCAACGGTGTGTCCGGTCCACGGCGTCATCCTTACTTGTGGGATATTCTCTTCCCCAACAGGAAATGGCAAAGAGCCCAGCAAAGCTGGTCACATGATCCCTCCTAGGCTCCGCCTACCCCAGTCATTCGACCGACGTAAAGGAGGAATATTTGCATAGGAGAAACCATATGATACCGTGGTGACTGTAGTTAAAGAAAATAAATTATCAGACCTGATTAAAAAACCAGGGCGGGCCGTGGACCGGACACACCGTTGGAGAAAGTAATTTATCAGGTAAACATAAATTCTGTTTTCTCCAACATAGGTGTGTCCGGTCCACGGCGTCATCCTTACTTGTGGGAACCAATACCAAAGCTTTAGGACACGGATGAAGGGAGGGAGCAAATCAGGTCACCTAAATGGAAGGCACCACGGCTTGCAAAACCTTTCTCCCAAAAATAGCCTCAGAAGAAGCAAAAGTATCAAACTTGTAAAATTTGGTAAAAGTGTGCAGTGAAGACCAAGTCGCTGCCCGACATATCTGATTAACAGAAGCCTCGTTCTTGAAGGCCCATGTGGAAGCCACAGCCCTAGTGGAATGAGCTGTGATTCTTTCAGGAGGCTGCCGTCCGGCAGTCTCATAAGCCAATCTGATGATGCTTTTAATCCAAAAAGAGAGAGAGGTAGAAGTTGCTTTTTGACCTCTCCTTTTACCAGAATAAACAACAAACAAGGAAGATGTTTGTCTAAAATCCTTTGTAGCATCTAAATAGAATTTTAGAGCGCGAACAACATCCAAATTGTGCAACAAACGTTCCTTCTTTGAAACTGGATTCGGACACAAAGAAGGCACGACTATCTCCTGGTTAATGTTTTTGTTAGAAACAACTTTCGGAAGAAAACCAGGTTTAGTACGTAAAACCACCTTATCTGCATGGAACACCAGATAAGGAGGAGAACACTGCAGAGCAGATAATTCTGAAACTCTTCTAGCAGAAGAAATTGCAACCAAAAACAAAACTTTCCAAGATAATAACTTAATATCAACGGAATGTAAGGGTTCAAACGGAACCCCCTGAAGAACTGAAAGAACTAAGTTGAGACTCCAAGGAGGAGTCAAAGGTTTGTAAACAGGCTTGATTCTAACCAGAGCCTGAACAAAGGCTTGAACATCTGGCACAGCTGCCAGCTTTTTGTGAAGTAACACAGACAAGGCAGAAATCTGTCCCTTCAAGGAACTTGCAGATAATCCTTTCTCCAATCCTTCTTGAAGAAAGGATAGAATCTTAGGAATTTTTACCTTGTCCCAAGGGAATCCTTTAGATTCACACCAACAGATATATTTTTTCCATATTTTGTGGTAAATTTTTCTAGTTACAGGCTTTCTGGCCTGAACAAGAGTATCAATAACAGAATCTGAGAACCCTCGTTTTGATAAGATCAAGCGTTTAATCTCCAAGCAGTCAGTTGGAGTGAGACCAGATTCGGATGTTCGAACGGACCTTGAACAAGAAGGTCTCGTCTCAAAGGTAGCTTCCATGGTGGAGCCGATGACATATTCACCAGATCTGCATACCAAGTCCTGCGTGGCCACGCAGGAGCTATCAAGATCACCGATGCCCTCTCCTGATTGATCCTGGCTACCAGCCTGGGGATGAGAGGAAACGGCGGGAATACATAAGCTAGTTTGAAGGTCCAAGGTGCTACTAGTGCATCTAATAGAGTCGCCTTGGGATCCCTGGATCTGGACCCGTAGCAAGGAACCTTGAAGTTCTGACGAGAGGCCATCAGATCCATGTCTGGAATGCCCCACAGTTGAGTAATTTGGGCAAAGATTTCCGGATGGAGTTCCCACTCCCCCGGATGTAATGTCTGACGACTCAGAAAATCCGCTTCCCAATTTTCCACTCCTGGGATGTGGATTGCAGACAGGTGGCAGGAGTGAGTCTCCGCCCATTGAATGATTTTGGTCACTTCTTCCATCGCCAGGGAACTCCTTGTTCCCCCCTGATGGTTGATGTACGCAACAGTCGTCATGTTGTCTGATTGAAACCGTATGAACTTGGCCTTTGCTAGCTGAGGCCAAGCCTTGAGAGCATTGAGTATCGCTCTCAGTTCCAGAATATTTATCGGTAGAAGAGATTCTTCCCGAGACCAAAGACCCTGAGCTTTCAGGGGTCCCCAGACCGCGCCCCAGCCCATCAGACTGGCGTCGGTCGTGACAATGACCCACTCTGGCCTGCGGAAGTTCATCCCTTGTGACAGGTTGTCCAGGGACAGCCACCAACGGAGTGAATCTCTGGTCCTCTGATTTACTTGTATCGTCGGAGACAAGTCTGTATAGTCTCCATTCCACTGACTGAGCATGCACAGTTGTAATGGTCTTAGATGAATGCGCGCAAAAGGAACTATGTCCATTGCCGCTACCATCAAACCTATTACTTCCATGCACTGCGCTATGGAAGGAAGAGGAACGGAATGAAGTATTTGACAAGAGTTTAGAAGTTTTGTTTTTCTGGCCTCTGTCAGAAAAATCTTCATTTCTAAGGAGTCTATTATTGTTCCCAAGAAGGGAACCCTTGTTGACGGAGATAGAGAACTCTTTTCTACGTTCACTTTCCATCCGTGAGATCTGAGAAAGGCCAGGACTATGTCCGTGTGAGCCTTTGCTTGAGGAAGGGACGACGCTTGAATCAGAATGTCGTCCAAGTAAGGTACTACTGCAATGCCCCTTGGTCTTAGCACCGCTAGAAGGGACCCTAGTACCTTTGTGAAAATCCTTGGAGCAGTGGCTAATCCGAAAGGAAGTGCCACGAACTGGTAATGCTTGTCCAGGAATGCGAACCTTAGGAACCGATGATGTTCCTTGTGGATAGGAATATGTAGATACGCATCCTTTAAATCCACCGTGGTCATGAATTGACCTTCCTGGATGGAAGGAAGAATTGTTCGAATGGTTTCCATTTTGAACGATGGAACCTTGAGAAACTTGTTTAGGATCTTGAGATCTAAGATTGGTCTGAACGTTCCCTCTTTTTTGGGAACTACGAACAGATTGGAGTAGAACCCCATCCCTTGTTCCCCTAATGGAACAGGATGAATCACTCCCATTTTTAACAGGTCTTCTACACAATGTAAGAATGCCTGTTTTTTCATGTGGTCTGAAGACAATTGAGACCTGTGGAACCTCCCCCTTGGGGGAAGCCCCTTGAATTCCAGAAGATAACCTTGGGAGACTATTTCTAGTGCCCAAGGATCCAGAACATCTCTTGCCCAAGCCTGAGCGAAGAGAGAGAGTCTGCCCCCCACCAGATCCGGTCCCGGATCGGGGGCCAACATTTCATGCTGTCTTGGTAGCAGTGGCAGGTTTCTTGGCCTGCTTTCCCTTGTTCCAGCCTTGCATTGGTCTCCAGGCTGGCTTGGCTTGAGAAGTATTACCCTCTTGCTTAGAGGACGTAGCACTTGGGGCTGGTCCGTTTCTACGAAAGGGACGAAAATTAGGTTTATTTTTGGCCTTGAAAGACCTATCCTGAGGAAGGGCGTGGCCCTTACCCCCAGTGATATCAGAGATAATCTCTTTCAAGTCAGGGCCAAACAGCGTTTTCCCCTTGAAAGGAATGTTAAGCAATTTGTTCTTGGAAGACGCATCCGCTGACCAAGATTTCAACCAAAGCGCTCTGCGCGCCACAATAGCAAACCCAGAATTTATCGCCGCTAACCTAGCCAATTGCAAAGTGGCGTCTAGGGTGAAAGAATTAGCCAATTTGAGAGCACGGATTCTGTCCATAATCTCCTCATAAGGAGGAGAATCACTAGTGATCGCCTTTTCTAGCTCATCGAACCAGAAACACGCGGCTGTAGTGACAGGGACAATGCATGAAATTGGTTGTAGAAGGTAACCTTGCTGAACAAACATCTTTTTAAGCAAACCTTCTAATTTTTTATCCATAGGATCTTTGAAAGCACAACTATCTTCTATGGGTATAGTGGTGCGTTTGTTTAAAGTAGAAACCGCCCCCTCGACCTTGGGGACTGTCTGCCATAAGTCCTTTCTGGGGTCGACCATAGGAAACAATTTTTTAAATATGGGGGGAGGGACGAAAGGTATACCGGGCCTTTCCCATTCTTTATTTACAATGTCCGCCACCCGCTTGGGTATAGGAAAAGCTTCTGGGGGCCCCGGGACCTCTAGGAACTTGTCCATTTTACATAGTTTCTCTGGGATGATCAAATTCTCACAATCATCCAGAGTGGATAACACCTCCTTAAGCAGAGCGCGGAGATGTTCCAACTTAAATTTAAATGTAATCACATCAGGTTCAGCTTGTTGAGAAATTTTCCCTGAATCTGAAATTTCTCCCTCAGACAAAACCTCCCTGGCCCCCTCAGACTGGTGTAGGGGCCCTTCAGAAACAATATCATCAGCGTCCTCATGCTCTTCAGTATTATCTAAAACAGAGCAGTCGCGCTTACGCTGATAAGTGGGCATTTTGGCTAAAATGTTTTTGATAGAATTATCCATTACAGCCGTTAATTGTTGCATAGTAAGGAGTATTGGCGCGCTAGATGTACTAGGGGCCTCCTGAGTGGGCAAGACTGGTGTAGACGAAGGAGGGGATGATGCAGTACCATGCTTACTCCCCTCACTTGAGGAATCATCTTGGGCATCATTTTCTCTAAATTTTGTGTCACATAAATCACATCTATTTAAATGAGAAGGAACCTTGGCTTCCCCACATTCAGAACACAGTCTATCTGGTAGTTCAGACATGTTAAACAGGCATAAACTTGATAACAAAGTACAAAAAACGTTTTAAAATAAAACCGTTACTGTCACTTTAAATTTTAAACTGAACACACTTTATTACTGCAATTGCGAAAAAGTATGAAGGAATTGTTCAAAATTCACCAAAATTTCACCACAGTGTCTTAAAGCCTTAAAAGTATTGCACACCAAATTTGGAAGCTTTAACCCTTAAAATAACGGAACCGGAGCCGTTTTTATCTTTAACCCCTTTACAGTCCCTGGTATCTGCTTTGCTGAGACCCAACCAAGCCCAAAGGGGAATACGATACCAAATGACGCCTTCAGAAAGTCTTTTCTATGTATCAGAGCTCCTCACACATGCGACTGCATGTCATGCTTCTCAAAAACAAGTGCGCAATACCGGCGCGAAAATGAGACTCTGCCTATGATTAGGGAAAGCCCCTAGAGAATAAGGTGTCCAAAACAGTGCCTGCCGATATTATTTTACAAAATACCCAGATTAAAATGATTCCTCAAGGCTAAATATGTTTATATATGAATCGATTTAGCCCAGAAAATGTCTACAGTCTTAAAAAGCCCTTGTGAAGCCCTTATTTATTGTCTGTAATAAAAATGGCTTACCGGATCCCATAGGGAAAATGACAGCTTCCAGCATTACATCGTCTTGTTAGAATGTGTCATACCTCAAGCAGTAAAATTCTGCTCACTGTTCCCTCAACTGAAGTTAATTCCTCTCAACAGTCCTGTGTGGAACAGCCATCGATTTTAGTAACGGTTGCTAAAATCATTTTCCTCTTACAAACAGAAATCTTAATCTCTTTTCTGTTTCAGAGTAAATAGTACATACCAGCACTATTTTAAAATAACAAACTCTTGATTGAATAATAAAAACTACAGTTAAACACTAAAAAACTCTAAGCCATCTCCGTGGAGATGTTGCCTGTACAACGGCAAAGAGAATGACTGGGGTAGGCGGAGCCTAGGAGGGATCATGTGGCCAGCTTTGCTGGGCTCTTTGCCATTTCCTGTTGGGGAAGAGAATATCCCACAAGTAAGGATGACGCCGTGGACCGGACACACCTATGTTGGAGAAATACAATTTACTTTGATTGCAGATCTTCTGCAATGCAACAATTCAGTTCTAATATGTAAAAAATCACTTTAATAATGTCCCTTAAAAATATACCTAAAAATAGATCCACTGGGTAAGAGGATATAACCTGTTGTTTAAAGAAGTTAGGCTTTTTGTGGATAGGAAACAACATTTAGTTCTGTTGAATCCCAATTTAAGGAAAACATATACAACCATAAAACTATTCATTTAGCAGACTCACTAATAAGTCAACAGCAACTAGCAAAAATAATATATAAAAAAACATAATTTATGCTTACCTGATAAATTTATTTCTCTTGTAGTGTGTTCAGTCCACGGGTCATCCATTACTTATGGGATATATTCTCCTTCCCAACAGGAAGTTGCAAGAGGATCACCCAAGCAGAGCTGCTATATAGCTCCTCCCCTCACATGTCATATCCAGTCATTCGACCGAAACAAGACGAGAAAGGAGAAACTATAAGGTGCAGTGGTGACTGGAGTTATTTTAAAATTTAGAACCTGCCTCAAAAAAAGACAGGGCGGGCCGTGAACTGAACACACTACAAGAGAAATAAATTTATCAGGTAAGCATAAATTATGTTTTCTCTTGTTAAGTGTGTTCAGTCCACGTGTCATCCATTACTTATGGGATACCAATACCAAAGCTAAGTACACGGATGAAGGGAGGGACAAGGCAGGAACATTAAACAGAAGGAACCACTGCCTGTAGAACCTTTCTCCCAAAAACAGCCTCCGAAGAAGCGAAAGTGTCAAATTTGTAAAATTTGGAAAAAGTATGAAGCGAAGACCAAGTTGCAGCCTTGCAAATCTGTTCAACAGAGGCCTCATTCTTAAAGGCCCAGGTGGAAGCCACAGCTCTAGTGGAATGAGCTGTAATTCTTTCAGGAGGCTGCTGTCCAGCAGTCTCGTAGGCTAAGCGTATTATGCTACGAAGCCAAAAAGAGAGAGAGGTAGCCGAAGCCTTTTGACCTCTCCTCTGTCCAGAGTAAACGACAAACAGAGAAGAAGTTTGTCTAAAATCTTTAGTTGCCTGTAAGTAGAACTTCAGAGCACGGACCACGTCTAGATTATGCAAAAGACGTTCCTTCTTTGAAGAAGGATTAGGACATAATGATGGAACAACAATCTCTTGATTGATATTCCTGTTAGAAACAACCTTAGGTAAAAACCCAGGTTTAGTACGCAGAACTACCTTATCTGAATGAAAGATCAGATAAGGAGAATCACAATGTAAGGCAGATAACTCAGATACTCTTCGAGCCGAGGAAATAGCCATCAAAAACAAAACTTTCCAAGATAAAAGCTTAATATCAATGGAATGAAGGGGTTCAAACGGAACACCCTGAAGAACTTTAAGAACCAAGTTTAAGCTCCACGGAGGAGGAACAGCTTTAAACACAGGCTTAATTCTAGCCAAAGCCTGACAAAAGGCCTGGACGTCTGGATGCTCTGCCAGACGTTTGTGTAAAAGAATAGACAGAGGTGAAATCTGTCCCTTTAGCGAACTAGCGGATAAACCCTTTTCTAAACCCTCTTGTAGAAAAGCGAATATCCTAGGAATCCTAACCTTACTCCATGAGTAACTCTTGGATTCGCACCAATATAAATATTTACGCCATATCTTATGGTAAATTTTTCTTGTCACAGGTTTCCGAGCCTGTATTAATGTATCAATAACCGAATCCGAAAACCCACGCTTTGATAGAATCAAGCGTTCAATTTCCAGGCAGTCAGCCTCAGAGAAATTAGGTTTGGATGGTTGAAAGGACCCTTAATTAGAAGGTCCTGCCTCAGAGGAAGAGACCATGGAGGACAGGACGACATGTCCACTAGGTCTGCATACCAGGTCCTGCGTGGCCACGCAGGCGCTATCAGAATTACCGATGCCCTCTCCTGTTTGATCCTGGCAATCAGCCGAGGTAGCAACGGAAATGGTGGAAACACATAAGCTATGTTGAAAACCCAAGGGGCTGCTAATGCATCTACCAGCACCGCTCCTGGGTCCCTGGACCTGGATCCGTAACAAGGAAGCTTCGCGTTCTGGCGAGATGCCATGAGATCCAGATCCTGTTTGCCCCAACGACGAATCAGTTGAGCAAATACCTCCGGGTGAAGTTCCCACTCTCCCGGATGAAAAGTCTGGCGACTTAGGAAATCCGCCTCCCAGTTCTCTACGCCTGGGATGTGAATCGCTGACAGGTGGCAAGAGTGAGACTCTGCCCAGCGAATTATCTTCGAGACTTCCAACATCGCTAGGGAACTCCTGGTTCCCCCTTGATGATTGATGTAAGCCACAGTCGTGATATTGTCCGACTGAAATCTGATGAACCTCAGCTTTGCTAACTGAGGCCAAGCCAGAAGAGCATTGAATATTGCTCTTAATTCTAGAATGTTTATTGGGAGGAGTTTCTCCTCCTGAGTCCACGATCCCTGAGCCTTCAGGGAATTCCAGACTGCTCCCCAGCCTAGAAGGCTGGCATCCGTTGTTACAATCGTCCAATCTGGCCTGCGAAAGGTCATTCCTTTGGACAGATGAACCGGTGACAACCACCAGAGAAGCGAATCTCTGGTCTCCTGGTCCAGATTTAGCAAAGGGGACAGATCTGAGTAATCCCAGTTCCATTGACTGAGCATGCATAGTTGCAGCGGTCTGAGATGCAGGCGCGCAAATGGCACTATGTCCATTGCCGCTACCATTAAGCCGATTACCTCCATGCACTGAGCTACCGATGGGCTTGGAATGGAATGAAGGACACGGCAAGCATTGAGAATCTTTGATAACCTGGACTCTGTCAGGTAAATCTTCATCTCTACAGAATCTATAAGAGTCCCTAGAAAAGGAACCTGTGTGAGTGGTAACAGAGAACTCTTTTCCACGTTCACTTTCCACCCATGCGACCTCAGAAATGCTAGAACTATCTCTGTATGAGACTTTGCATTCTGAAAACTTGACGCTTGTATCAGAATGTCGTCTAGGTACGGAGCCACCGCTATGCCTCGTGGTCTTAGTACCGCCAGAAGTGAGCCCAGAACCTTCGTAAAAATTCTCGGGGCCATGGCTAACCCGAAGGGGAGAGCCACAAACTGGTAATGCCTGTCTAGAAAGGCAAACCTCAGGTACCGATAATGATCTTTGTGAATCGGTATATGAAGGTAAGCATCCTTTAAGTCCACCGTGGTCATATATTGACCCTCTTGGATCATGGGTAGGATGGTTCGAATGGTTTCCATCTTGAATGATGGTACCCTTAGGAATTTGTTTAAGATCTTTAAGTCCAAGATTGGTCTGAAGGTTCCCTCTTTTTTGGGAACCACAAATAGATTTGAGTAAAATCCTTGTCCCTGTTCCGATCGCGGAACTGAGTGAATCACCCCCATGATTAAGAGGTCTTGTACACATTGTAGAAATGCCTCTCTCTTTACTAGGTTTGTCGATAACCTCGAAAGATGGAACCTCCCTTGTGGAGGAGAGGTTTTGAAATCCAGAAGGTATCCCTGAGATATAATCTTTAACGTCCAGGGATCCTGCACATCTCTTGCCCAAGCCTGGGCAAAGAGAGAAAGTCTGCCCCCCACTAAATCCGTCTCTGGATAGGGGGCCCTGACTTCATGCTGTCTTAGGGGCGGGAGTAGGCTTTCTGGCCTGCTTGCCCTTGTTCCATGACTGGTTGCCTTTCCAACCTTGTCTGTAACGAGCAGTAGTTCCTTCCTGTTTTGGAGCGGAGGAAGTCGATGCTGCTCCTGCCTTTAAGTTATGAAAGACACGAAAATTAGACTGTTTGGCCTTTGGTTTGGCCCTGTCCTGAGGAAGGGCGTGAACCCTTACCTCCCGTAATGTCAGCAATAATTTCCTTCAAGCCGGGCCCGAATAAGGTCTGCCCTTTGAAAGGAATGTTAAGTAGTTTAGACTTGGAAGTTACATTCGCTGACCAGGATTTAAGCCAGAGCGCTCTGCGCGCCTGTATGGCGAATCCGGAATTTTTAGCCGTAAGTTTGGTTAGATGTACTACGGCATCTGAAACAGACGCATTAGCTTGCTTAAGGGTTCTAACTTTGCTCAAGGCCTCATCCAACAGCTCTGTGCGAATCGCCTCTTCCAGAGACTCAAACCAGAATGCCGCTGCAGCCGTGACAGGCGCAATGCATGCAAGAGGCTGCAATATAAAACCCTGTTGAACAAACATTTTCTTAAGATAACCCTCTAATTTTTTATCCATTGGATCTGAGAAAGCACAGCTATCCTCCACCGGGATAGTGGTACGCTTGGCTAACGTAGAAACTGCTCCCTCCACCTTAGGGACCGTCTGCCATAAGTCTCGTGTGGTGGCGTCTATAGGGAACATTTATCTAAATATCGGGGAAAGGGAAAAAGGCACACCGGGTCTATCCCACTCCTTACTGATAATTTCTGTAAGTCTTTTTGGTATAGGAAAAACGTCAGTACACACCGGTACCGCATAGTATCTATCCAACCTACACAATTTCTCTGGAATTGCCACCGTGTCGCAATCATTCAGAGCCGCTAATACCTCCCCTAGTAACACACGGAGGTTCTCAAGCTTAAATTTAAAATTTGAAATTTCTGAATCTGGTCTCCGCGAATCAGAACCGTCACCGACAGAATGAAGCTCACCGTCCTCATGTTCTGCAAGTTGTGACGCAGTATCAGACATGGCTCTTGTGTCATCAGCGCGCTCTGTCCTTAACCCAGAGCTATCGCGTTTGCCCCTTAATTCGGGCATATTATATAATACTTCTTTCATAACATTAGCCATATCATGTAAAGTGATTGGTAAGGGCCTAGATGTACTAGGTGTCTCAATCCTACGCATCTCCCGAGTGGGAGACGCAGGTACTGACACGTGAGGAGAGTTAGGCGACATAACTTCCCCCTCGTTGTCTGGTGATAGCTTCTTTATCGGTACAGATTGACTTTTATTCAAAGCAATATCAATACAATTGGTACACATCGTTCTATTGGGCTCCACATTGGCTTTTGAACATGATGAACAAACAGTTTCCTCTGAATCAGACATGTTTAAAACAGACTTAGCAATGAAAACTAACAAGCTTGGAAATCACTTTCAATAAGTTTTACAAGCTGCAGCGCTTCAAAAATACAGAACTAATTAAACAATTCTCAACAAGAAGTGTACTATTAGCAGAGGATTGCACCCATTAGCAAAAGGATGATTAACCCCTCGATACCCAAAACGGATAAAACAGATATCAATTAAGATTTAACGCTTTTAATCACAGTCAGCACACTGTCACAGATCTGCTGTGACTGATTACCTCCCTCACAAATGAAATTTGCAGACCCCTGAGCTCTCTAGAGACGTCCTGGATCAAGGAGGAAGAAGCAGAAAGACTGTGCAATAATTTTAACTGCGCAACAAGGCGCTAAAACAAGGGCCCTCCCACTCCAATCACAACAGTGGGAGCCCTGATATAACGGTTTCCATGCAGAAAAATATGTTAGCCATGTGGAAAAAATCATGCCCAAAGCGATTTATCACCAAAGTACCTCACAAAAAACGAATAACATGCCAGTAAACGTTTTATTAAAAAACAACATTTCTCAGTGTCATGCAAAGCTATCACTAAGCCTGCTACCAGTCGCTACCACTGCAGAGAAGGCTTAAGTATTATTTCAGTGTTAACAGTATTTTCTCAGTCAAATTCTAGTCCCTAGAATATAACTTGACTGCGCATACATTTATCAGCCTGATACCAGTTGCAACTACTGCATTTAAGGCTGTACTTACATCATACGGTAACAGCAGTATTTTCTTAGTCAATTTCATTCCCAGAAAATAAAGTACCGCACATACCTCATTTGCGGAGGACCCCGCATGCTATTCCCAGTCTGAAGTTACCCCACTCCTCAGAATGTCGAGAACAGCCAGTGGATCTTAGTTACGCCTGCTAAGATCATAGATAAAAAACGCAGGCAGTTTCTTCTTCCAAATACTGCCTGAGATAGAAAAACAGCACACTCCGGTGCCATTTAAAATAACAAACTTTTGATTGAAGAATAGTTAAGTAAAAACTCCAGCTCCTCTCGCGACCTCCTTCTTTGTTGAGGGTTGCAAGAGAATGACTGGATATGACATGTGAGGGGAGGAGCTATATAGCAGCTCTGCTTGGGTGATCCTCTTGCAACTTCCTGTTGGGAAGGAGAATATATCCCATAAGTAATGGATGACCCGTGGACTGAACACACTTAACAAGAGAAAAAAAAAATACTTAAAGGGACAGTCAAGTTTAAAAAAAACTTTCATGATTCAGATCGGGCATGTAATTTTAAACCACTTTCCAATTTACTTTTATCACCAATTTTGCTTTGTACTCTTGGTATTCTTAGTTGAAAGCTAAACCTAGGTGGTTCATATGCTAATTTCTTAGAACTTGAAGGCCGCCTCTAATCTAAATGCATTTAGTAAGAGTGTATTTGTTCACGTGTTTCATATAGATAACATTGAGCTCATTCACGTGAATTTACCATGGAGACAGCTCTGACTGACTAAAATGCAAGTCTGTCAAAAGAACAAATAAGGGGGCAGTCTGCTGAGGCTTAGATACAAGGTAATTACAGAGGTAAAACAAGTATAATTATAACAGTGTTGGTTATGCAAAACTGGTGAATTTGTAATTAACGGATTATCTATCTTTTAAAACAACAACAATTCTGGTGTTGACTGTCCCTTTAAAGCTTCTTCAAGATTAAAAATGGTTAAATAAACTCAATGTGCACCGGTCCCAATGAAGAGTACTATACTCCATAAGAGACTACTCTGATCTTCGGCACTTCTCTGCCATCCTCCTGTGACGAAAGGCAAAGAATCATTGGGGGATGAGGGAAGTGGGGAGGTATTAAAGACTTTGGCTGGGGTGTCTTTGCCTCCTCCTGGTGGCCAGGTTCTTAATTCCTAACATTAATGAATGAAGCCGTGGACTCTCCTCCCCTTTAGATGGAAAAGAACAAATAAATCCATAGTATAGAGTACTCAGCCTGCCTACTGCAGATACCATAAATATAAAGACAAGATCACAGGTATATTCTCTTACTGCCAAAACAAGAAGCAGCATTTGTAACACTTTTACATAGTTCCTGATTTTAAATGAGATTTACACTATATGACATACTAGTTTTATCAATGCCCTACACAAGTACAAAGTGTAAATATAAGTTGTGCAAACAGTTAGATTTCAGCAGGTGGCTGTTCTCCCAGCGAGATGGACCATGGCAATTTGTGCAAATTAGTGACTGAAACAGAATTTATACATTATTAATTTATTTTATTTTTTTGGGGGGGGAGTAACTAACAATTTGCCAGAAATAATATTGCATTGCTCTTAAACAACAATTAGTTTGGGAAATCTAACAAAAATGCTGCAAATATAATTTTAAATACACGGAAAACCATAGAAATAAGAGAAGTAAAACATTTGTTTTTGGGAAAAAAAAAAAAGTTGTTATAAAATGGGATTTTTGGCCGTGTATGAATAAGCATTAAAATAGGAAAATACACGTGAAAATGTTTTAATTTAGCTGATTCAGATAGAGTTATAGTAAACACTCTCACAAATAGAAAGAACAGACAAGAATAACATAATTTATGCTTACCTGATAAATTCCTTTCTCCTGTAGTGTAGTCAGTCCACGGGTCATCCATTACTTATGGGATTATATCTCCTCCCTAACAGGAAGTGCAAGAGGATCACCCAAGCAGAGCTGCTATATAGCTCCTCCCCTCTACGTCATACCCAGTCATTCGACCGAAACCAGACGAGAAAGGATAAACTATAGGGTGCAGTGGTGACTGGAGTTTAATTTACAATTTAGACCTGCCGTAAAAAACAGGGCGGGCCGTGGACTGACTACACTACAGGAGAAAGGAATTTATCAGGTAAGCATAAATTATGTTTTCTCCTGTTAAGTGTAGTCAGTCCACGGGTCATCCATTACTTATGGGATACCAATACCAAAGCTAAAAGTACACGGATGACGGGAGGGACAGGCAGGACCTTTACACGGAAGGAACCACTGCCTGAAGAACCTTTCTCCCAAAAAAAGCCTCCGAAGAAGCAAAAGTGTCAAATTTGTAAAATTTTGAAAAGGTGTGAAGTGAAGACCAAGTTGCAGCCTTGCAAATCTGTTCAACAGAGGCCTCATTTTTAAAGGCCCAAGTGGAAGCCACAGCTCTGGAAGAATGAGCTGTAATTCTTTCCGGAGGCTGCTGTCCAGCAGTCTCATAGGCTAAACGTATTATGCTACGAAGCCAGAAGGAGAGAGAGGTAGCCGAAGCCTTTTGACCTCTCCTCTGTCCAGAATAAACGACAAACAGGGAAGAAGTTTGTCGAAAATCTTTAGTTGCCTGCAAATAGAATTTCAGGGCACGGACGACGTCCAGATTGTGCAGAAGTCGTTCCTTCTTTGAGGAAGGATTAGGACACAATGAAGGGACAACAATCTCTTGATTGATATTCCTGTTAGTGACTACCTTAGGTAAGAACCCAGGTTTAGTACGCAGAACTACCTTGTCTGAATGAAAAATCAGATAAGGAGAATCACAATGTAAGGCTGATAACTCAGAAACTCTTCGAGCCGAGGAAATAGCCATTAAGAACAGAACTTTCCAAGATAACAGCTTGATATCAATGGAATGAAGGGGTTCAAACGGAACACCCTGTAAAACGTTAAGAACTAAGTTTAAGCTCCATGGCGGAGCAACAGTTTTAAACACAGGCTTAATCCTGGCTAAAGCCTGACAAAAAGCCTGAACGTCTGGAACTTCTGACAGACGCTTGTGTAAAAGAATGGACAGAGCTGAGATCTGTCCCTTTAACGAACTAGCAGATAAACCCTTTTCTAAGCCTTCTTGTAGAAAAGACAATATCCTAGGAATCCTAACCTTACTCCATGAGTAACTCTTGGATTCGCACCAATGTAAGTATTTACGCCATATTTTATGGTAAATTTTCCTGGTAACAGGTTTCCTAGCCTGTATTAAGGTATCAATCACTGACTCCGAGAATCCACGCTTTGATAGAATCAAGCGTTCAATCTCCATGCAGTCAGCCTCAGAGAAATTAGATTTGGATGTTTGAAAGGACACTGAACCAGAAGGTCCTGTCTCAGAGGCAGAGACCATGGTGGACAGGACGACATGTCCACTAGATCTGCATACCAGGTCCTGCGTGGCCACGCAGGCGCTATTAGAATCACCGATGCTCTCTCCTGTTTGATCCTGGCAATCAGTCGAGGAAGTATCGGGAAGGGTGGAAACACATAAGCCATGTTGAAGACCCAAGGTGCTGTCAGAGCATCTATCAGAACCGCTCCCGGGTCCCTGGACCTTGATCCGTAACAAGGAAGCTTGGCGTTCTGGCGAGACGCCATGAGATCCAGATCTGGTTTGCCCCAACGCCGAAGCAGTTGTGCAAATACCTCCGGGTGAAGTTCCCACTCCCCCGGATGAAAAGTCTGGCGACTTAGGAAATCCGCCTCCCAGTTCTCCACGCCTGGGATGTGGATCGCTGACAGGTGGCAAGAGTGAGACTCTGCCCAGCGAATTATTTTTGAGACTTCCATCATCGCTAGGGAACTCCTTGTCCCTCCCTGATGGTTGATGTAAGCCACAGTCGTGATGTTGTCCGACTGGAACCTGATGAACCTCAGAGTTGCTAGCTGAGGCCAAGCCAGAAGAGCATTGAGAACTGCTCTTAATTCCAGAATGTTTATTGGAAGGAGACTCTCCTCCTGAGTCCATGATCCCTGAGCCTTCAGGGAATTCCAGACAGCGCCCCAACCTAGTAGGCTGGCATCTGTTGTTACAATCGTCCAGTCTGGCCTGCTGAAGGGCATTCCCCTGGACAGATGTGGCCGAGAAAGCCACCATAGAAGAGAATCTCTGGTCTCTTGATCTAGATTCAGCATAGGGGACAAATCTGAGTAATCCCCATTCCACTGACTTAGCATGCACAATTGTAGTGGTCTGAGATGCAGGTGTGCAAAAGGTACTATGTCCATTGCCGCTACCATTAAGCCGATTACCTCCATGCATTGAGCCACTGACGGGTGTTGAATGGAATGAAGGACACGGCAAGCATTTAGAAGTTTTGTTAACCTGTCTTCTGTCAGGTAAATTTTCATTTCTACAGAATCTATAAGAGTCCCCAAGAAGGGAACTCTTGTGAGTGGCAATAGAGAACTCTTTTCTACGTTCACCTTCCACCCATGCGACCTTAGAAATGCCAGAACCAACTCTGTATGAGACTTGGCAGTCTGGAAACTTGACGCTTGTATCAGAATGTCGTCTAGGTACGGAGCTACCGAAATTCCTTGCGGTCTTAGTACCGCCAGAAGAGAGCCCAGAACCTTTGTAAAGATTCTTGGAGCCGTGGCTAACCCGAAGGGAAGAGCTACAAATTGGTAATGCCTGTTTAGGAAGGCAAACCTTAGGTACCGATAATGATCCTTGTGAATCGGTATGTGAAGGTAGGCATCCTTTAAATCCACTGTGGTCATGTATTGACCCCTTTGGATCATAGGTAAGATTGTCCGAATAGTTTCCATTTTGAACGATGGAACTCTTAGGAATTTGTTTAGGATCTTTAAGTTCAAAATTGGTCTGAAGGTTCCCTCTTTTTTGGGAACCACAAACAGATTTGAGTAAAACCCTTGTCCGTGTTCCGACCGCGGAACTGGATGGATCACTTCCATTAATAAAAGGTCTTGTACACAGCGTAGAAACGCTTCTCTCTTTAACTGGTTTGCTGACAGCCTTGAAAGATGAAATCTCCCTTTTGGAGGAGAAGCTTTGAAGTCCAGAAGATATCCCTGAGATATGATCTCTAACGCCCAGGGATCCTGGACATCTCTTGCCCAAGCCTGGGCGAAGAGAGAAAGTCTGCCCCCCACTAGATCCGTTTCCGGATCGGGGGCCCTCACTTCATGCTGTCTTAGGGGCAGCAGCAGGTTTTCTGGCCTGCTTGCCCTTGTTCCAGGACTGGTTAGGTTTCCAGCCCTGTCTGTAGCGAGCAACAGTTCCTTCCTGCTTTGGAGCTGAGGAAGTTGATGCTGCTCCTGCCTTGAAGTTACGAAAGGCACGAAAATTAGACTGTCTAGCCCTTGGTTTGGCTCTGTCTTGAGGCAGGGCATGACCCTTACCTCAAGTAATGTCAGCGATAATTTCTTTCAAACCGGGCCCGAATAATGTCTGCCCTTTGAAAGGTATGTTAAGCAATTTAGATTTAGAAGTCACATCGGCTGACCAAGATTTAAGCCACAGCGCTCTGCGCGCTTGAATGGCAAATCCTGAATTCTTAGCCGTAAGTTTAATTAAGTGTACTACGGCATCGGAAATAAATGAATTAGCTAGCTTAAGGACTCTAAGCTTGTCTGTAATCTCATCCAATGTAACTGAGTTAATGGTCTCTTCCAGAGACTCAAACCAGAATGCCGCCGCAGCCGTGACAGGCGCAATGCATGCAAGGGGTTGTAATATAAAACCTTGTTGAACAAACATTTTCTTAAGGTAACCCTCTAACTTTTTATCCATTGGATCTGAAAAAGCACAGTTATCCTCCACCGGGATAGTGGTGCGTTTAGCCAGAGTAGAAACTGCTCCCTCCACCTTAGGGATCGTCTGCCATAAGTCCCGTGTGGTGGCGTCTATTGGAAACATTTTTCTAAATATAGGAGGGGGAGAAAAGGGCACACCAGGTCTATCCCACTCCTTGTTAATAATTTCTGTAAGCCTTTTAGGAATAGGAAAAATGTCAGTACACGTCGGTACCGCAAAATATTTATCCAGCCTACACATTTTCTCTGGAATTGCAACCGTGTTACAATAATTCAGAGCCGCTAATACCTCCCCTAGCAATACACGGAGGTTCTCAAGCTTAAATTTAAAATTTGAAATGTCTGAGTCCAGTTTACTTGGATCAGATCCGTCACCCACAGAATGAAGCTCTCCGTCCTCATGTTCTGCAAATTGTGACGCAGTATCAGACATGGCTCTAATATTATCAGCGCACTCTGTTCTCACCCCAGAGTGGTCGCGTTTACCCCTAATTTCTGGCAATTTAGATAATACTTCAGTCATAACATTAGCCATGTCTTGCAAAGTGATTTGTATGGGCCGCCCTGATGTACTTGGTGCCACAATATCACGCACCTCCTGAGCGGGAGACGAAGGTACTGACACATGAGGAGAGTTAGTCGGCATAACTTCCCCCCTCGTTGTCTGGTGAAATTTTCTTTACATGTACACTTTTATTTAAAGTAGCATCAATGCAATTAGTACACAAATTTCTATTGGGCTCCACATTGGCCTTTAAACATATTGCACAAAGAGTTTCCTCTGTGTCAGACATGTTTAACAGACTAGCAATGAAACTAGCAAGCTTGGAAAATACTTTTGAAATAAATTTACAAGCAATATAAAAAAATGTTACTGTGCCTTTAAGAAGCACCAATAAACTGTCACAGTTGAAATTACAATGAACCAAATTTGTTATAGCAACCAAATTTTCACAGTAAATGCAATAAGTTAGCAAAGGATTGCACCCACCAGCAAATGGATGATTAACCCCTTAATACCCAAAAAACGGATAACAGAATATAAACGTTTTATCACAGTCAAAAGCACAGTCTCACAGGTCTGCTGTGAGTGATTACCTCCCTCAAAACTAGTTTTGGAGACCCCTGGGCTCTGTAGAGACGTCCTGGATCATGGAGGAAGGAATAGGAAGACTGTGACTGAATTCTTACTGCGCAAGAAAGCGCCAAAATAGGCCCCTCCCACTCATATTATAACAGTGGGGAAGCTCAGTAAACTGAATTTATTCATAAATAAACGACAGCCATGTGGAAAAATAATGCCCAAAAATTTTTATCACCAAGTACCTCAGAAAAAAATGATTAACATGCCAGTAAAACGTTTTAAAATAAAATTATGAAATGATACTAATAAGCCTGCTGCTAGTCGCTTTCACTGCAGTTTGGGCTCAAATATAAGTTAAATGTATACAGTATTTTCTTAGTGAAGTTCCATTCATACATACATACATATCAGCCTGATACCAGTCGCTACTACTGCATTTAAGGCTGCACTTACATTATATGGGTATTAGCAGTATTTTCTCAGTCAATTCCATTCCTTAGAAAATAATATACTGCAACATACCTCCTTGCAGGTGAACCCTGCCCGCTGTCCCCTGTTCTGAAGTTACCTCACTCCTCAGAATGGCCGAGAACAGCAAATGGATCTTAGTTACGACCGCTAAGATCATACACAAACTCAGGTAGATTCTTCTTCTAATACTACCTGAGAAAAAACAACACACTCCGGTGCTGTTTAAAATAACAAACTTTTGATTGAAGATATAAAAACTAATTTTAATAACCACAGTCCTCTCACACGTCCTATCTATTAGTTAGGTGCAAGAGAATGACTGGGTATGACGTAGAGGGGAGGAGCTATATAGCAGCTCTGCTTGGGTGATCCTCTTGCACTTCCTGTTAGGGAGGAGATATAATCCCATAAGTAATGGATGACCCGTGGACTGACTACACTTAACAGGAGAAATAATCAGTTTCTTTAACTTTAGAAGAATTCATTTAAGCATCTACAAGTCCAACATTGATATATTTAGAATCCCTACTTGCTGTATAACTAAGCTTTACAATGAAACCAAGAAAGAAAGAGGTTCCGGTTAACTTTAATGTTTTAACAAGTGTGTTTAGTATATGAATTGTTTGTTTGGCTGGATTAATTAAACGTTTCAAACTAAAACCTTACATGATATTTTCATACTTACAATTAGTTGTTTCAAGCCATCAAATGTTTGCTCTACTGAGCTGGCTGTAAGAACCTGCCGTTTCATTGCAGCCTGTTCACCAAGGAAACGGATCATCAGATCTCGAACAGCATCTCCCTGAAAATGAAAGACAGAATGTTACTTATATCCTGGACCATGAGTTTCAACTTTAAAGTGATGGTAAATCCTATCGTTTCAAAGATGCTAGGATTTACCAGCACTAAAAATAAATAGGACCTTCAGTCAGGAGATTTAAAAAAAAAAGGTATGTTAAAAGTACTCTCTCTTTGCTGCAGCCTCCTTGCTAAACCAAACATCTCCGGCCGCCCACGGCATTTTTCAATGAGGTGACGTTTCCATCTCTTAGCCAATAGTCATCGACACAGTGCCGTAGAGCTAGCACTGCTATTGGCCGAGAGGTAAAAACGCACCTCATGGGGGGGGGAAGATACCGTGGGCAGCCGGCGGAGCCGCTTAGTTTAGCAAGGAGGCCACAACAAAGAAAAGGTATTTTTAAAGGGACAGTCTACTCCAGAATTTTAATTTTTCAAAAAGATAATCCTTTTATTACCTATTCCCCAGGTTTGCATAACCAACACAGTTATATTAATATACATTTTAGCTCTGTAATTATCTTGTATCTAAACTTTTGCAGACTGCCCTCTTATTTCAGTTCTTTTGACAGACTTGCATTTTAGCCAATCAGTGCCGACTCATAAATAACTCCATGGCACACACAAACTAGTTCTGTCTAGTTGTGAAAAACTTTCAAAATGCACTAAGAGGCTTCCTTCAAGGGCTTAAAAATTAGAATATGAGCCTACCTAGGTTTAGCTTTCAACAAAGAATACCAAGAGAACCAAGCACATTTGATGAAAAAATAAATTGGAAAGTTGTTTAAAATTGAATGCCCTATCTGAATCATGAAAGTTTAATTTTGACTAGACTGTCCCTTTAACATACCTTTTTTAAAACTCAAGACTGAAGGTCCCATTTCATTTTAATGTTGGCAAAACCTAGCATTTTTTAAACACTAAGTACAGAAATTAAACACTGTACTACTGTTTTCACATAACTATGTTTAACCCCTGAAAAGGCTATAAACAGATTTTTAAAGTCAACTCCAGAGAAAGCTTTAGTGGATCCTAACTGAACAGATCTGGCAAGCCAATAAGATCTAGTCATGTGCATCCAGGAGATTCGGAAGGAAACTAATTGGGAAGATGGTGGCTGCCAGCAGAATTCGGCTATTTTAAGAGCAGGATTTCTTCTTGATAAAAGTGCAACATATTAAGGTCTGTGCAAATTCAGACCTTAGTGTGTTACACTTTTAACAAGAAGAAATCCTGCTCTAAAAATAGCTGAACACCGCTGACAGCCACCATCCTCCCTATTCGTTTTCTTTTGAATGAACATGCCTAACAAGAGCCATATGTGCATAGCCACCAGTCTACAGCAAACTTCCAGTAGTGCATTACTACTCCTGACCCAACCTAGGTATGCTTTTCAACAAAAAATACCTAATGAACAAAGTAAATTTGATAATAGAAATCAATTTAAAGGTCTCATAAAATTACATGTTCTAGCTTGTAGCAATACCACTAGATAAATTAACTATGTTTAAAGGGAATAGGGCCCTCAATTCCTCCTGTATGTGTTTGTAAATTGTGTCTGATCCTATGAGTAGCTATGCAAGGGTTAAACACACAGAATTACAGCATCGCTAGTGTTAAAATGACATGCTCCAAAGGATTAGCGCATTAAATTTTAAAACTGCAATGGCCATTTAAGCTGCTATTCAGCTGCTCATCTACTGCCGTTAATTCTGACTGACCCCCTTAAAACCCAACATTTTACGTTCATGACTCAGAGCATACAGTTTTAAACAGCTTTCAAATTTACTTCTATTATTAAATGTGCTTTGCCGTCTTGGTATCCTTTGTTGAAGGAGCAGTGATGCACTACTTGGAGCTAGCTGAACACTTCAGATGAGCCAACAAAAAGAGGCATATACAGTATTCTCCACAGAAAATGCTGCCAGCTAGGCGGCATTATGAAGTAGCTGGGTGGGGCAGTGCAATGATTTACAGTATTTTAACTTTTCTCTCTTATTTTTTATAAGTTACTTAAGCTATCCAAAGCACACATTAATTGCAAATTTTAACATAAATTAAATTTATGTTAAATGTGTGCAACAAACGTTGAAATAATGTAATATTAGCTCTTTTTGCTTATTATTGACTTTAAAGGGACAGTAAACATTAAAAAAAAAACTTATCTATTTAAAAATATACCTTCAATAATCCTAGATTTAAATATTTCAAACTCTTTTTAATTTTAAATTTTATAAATATTTTCTTTCTTTTTTTTTAATTAGAACGTTTTTAAGACTGCCCCTCACTAAATCTGCTTCTGCCTGTCATTGCCTCTTCCACTAATCTCTATTAATCGGTCGAGTCATTTGATTATTATGTAGGCGCACCTTTTTTATCAAAACAGACAAACTTCTGAAAAATTAGATCCAGCACAGCAGAGAATCAAAACGGACTGCAGTTGCATCAGGCACAGAAGAAAAATGTAAAAAAATATATATATTTAATATTTATAATAACTATTTTTACATTTTATTATCTTTTTAAATATATTTTTCTTTATGTGCTTATTTTAAAACTAAAAAATGCACATTTTATTGATAATTTTTTTTTTAAATTTTTATTGAACACATGCCTTCAGCGATTTTTAATTAATTTATAATTTTTAATAGTTTATATGTAAATCGTATTTATTATTCTTTATGAAAGCTAAAAAAAAATGATAAGACCTGCCTGATTTCCTTTGACAATCTCCTCAATCATGAAACGTCTGATCACCTTTTTTTTTTTAGCGTGCACAACGAATAATAAATGTGATTTATTTATGAAGCAGTAGAAGTAAATGAAAATAGTATTGTGGTGGTTTTATTTTTTTGAAGCAAAGAACTTGTGCTCCGGGGGAATATCTTGCTGGGCTCTACCTTTACAAACTGGCAGCGATTGTCACTCTTTCAGTTCTCTCTACTGCGATTCCTACTCACCCTCTCTAATCTATCACTGTCACTAAAAGATATGCTAGGTTGAGTAGGGACCGCGGCAGAGGGAAATGGAGGGCTAGCCGGGGCAGACTAATATTTTTGGAAGCGCTCTGTCAAAATCAGAGCGGAGAGAGAGCGGAGGGATATAATCAGACAACTTCCTTCCCTCAGTGAGTTTAGAAAAAACGCAAAACTAGGACGGTCACTAATAGCTCTTGTTGGGAAAGTCCCTGTGATGAATTTTAGCAAATAAAAAACCCCTCATCGTATCGCATCGTATTCCAAACTCTAAAGCCAACACATTACCACTCTTTACATGTGGTCATTTTGTGAGTTACACATACACTGATCGAACAGCACCAGAAGAAAAAAAAGGGGGCGTGGCACTCAGTAAAGCGAGGCATCGATATCAAACTTTTAGAAACAGTGAAGGAGGCGGGCTAACATTAATGATTGACATCTCATTTTGTTAAATAAAAATAAATAAAATCATACATAAATAAAAGTTTCGTTTATTATTACAATACATTAGTATAAAAAATGGATTCTAAATAAAAATATGTTAATTTATTTGATGCACAAAAGCAATGTTTACTGACCCTTTAATTTTAGCCGGGTGGTTTGTTATTAAATAGGTCCTGGGAAGGATACCAATATATATGTGTAGCTACCAATTAGCAGCTAGTTCCCAGTAGTACATTGCTGCTTCTGAGTCTACTTAGGTATCCTTTTCAATAAAGAATACCAAGAGAACAAAGCAAATTAGATATAAGAAGTACATTTTTTTTTATTATTTTTTTAACGGAATGCTCTATCTGAATCATGAAAGTTTAAATTTGACCATACTGTCCCTTTAATGGAAAAAAAACAACTGTATTCTACTTTAAAAAATGTCCCTCTTAAAGGGACATAATACTCATATGCTAAATCACTTGAAACTGATGCAGTATAACTGTAAAAAGCTGACAGGAAAATATCACCTGAGCATCTCTATGTAAAAAAGGAAGATATTTTACCTCACAATTTCCTCAGCTCAGCAGAGTAAGTTCTGTGTAAAAAGTTATACTCAGCTGCTCCCAGCTGCAGGTAAAAAAATAAAAAAAAATGAAGAAATGAACAGCAGCCAATCAGCATCAGCAGTGCTAAGGTCATGAACTCTTACTGTGATCACATGAGATTTGACTTAACTCTCATGAGATTTCATAGTAAGCTTCCTTTACCTGATTGGTGAAATAATATGAGAGTGCACGATGCTAGTCCCTTCAGATGTCCCAGGACAAACACACTAAAATGCTGCTTAGAAATCCTTTACAATGGGAGGTGGCTACTGAGGAACTTTTGAGGTAAAATATCTTTCTTTTTTACATAGAGATGTTCAGGTGATATTTTCTAATCAGCTTTTTACAGCTATGCTGCATCACTTTCAAGTGTTTAAACATTTGGGTATTATGGCCCTTTAAGCTGTAACTAAGGAAAAAAACTTGAATTAATATAACCTGCTTGAAATATATAGAACATGAGTTCTCAAAACAATGCAATTTATTTTTGTTGTAAGATGTTATGTAGAGATTGTCAAGGGACACGAATCACAAATTTGTTCTTTCATGTGTCAGGCCTTGATATTCAAAACCTCTCCGCTCAGGTGAGATATTCTAAAACAATCCTCCAGCACTGCGAGTTCCCTAATGAAATTTTCAAATGGCAGATTTTGCTTTACTCCTCCAAGGGGTGTTTCCTGCATTTCAGTATGTGAAGGAGAGAAAAGCCCAGTGCCATATAGCACTGCATAACATGACAATTCTGCTTTATTTACACTTTGAGATTTCTATATTATATCAATTTCCACTTCAGATTGAAATGTTATTATATTTAAACTTTGCACTTTCTATTTTGTATTTTATTTTGTATACAGCAGTGTATTTAGGATTGTGATTTTACAAATTCTGCTCATGTTTCTGTGTAAAGTTAACAAATTAGGCTCATACTTTGTATATTTATGTGTATCTTTTACAAATTAGACTGCACTTTGCATGTCTTATTTAAATTAAAACTGAAAAAAAACTGTCATTACTTTCTATGGGCCAGTTAAACATTCTCTAGTTTGGAGAGAGATTATAGTGCTGACTTTAAAGAGGCAGAACTCATAGAATTTTCTAAGAAAAGGGTAAGAATCTGGAAATCCCAGAGAGATATGAGAGATGCCTTCCATAGAGAGTAATGAAGTTCTATGGGAGAGAGAAGGTAACTGGAGAACCCCTGGGGCTGATATAAAGGCTCCGTTTGCATCAAACACAAATTATACTGAAATGTTTTCACTGCAATTTAACTTGTTTATGTCTATATTTTAGTATATATTACTTTTCTGTTAGTAAAAATAAGTGTATTGTGAATTTTAAGCAAACTTCCCCTGCATACAGCTGGTGAGACAAATCAGGGAGACCAGCTTGTTTAAAATGCTTACAAAATGTCATAAGACTTGTGCGAGAGACATACACTGGGAACTTAACAGTGGGCTTGTCTGGAGGACGTACCAGACGGAAACTCTCACGCTCTGGGTTTCATGTACCTTTAAGAAAATGTTGGTTCCAGTTGGAGTGTGTTGATATGCAAGCTTTTTCAATGGTCTGTAACTATTCTGGTGAAGATTGTAGTTTATTAAAACAATCAAAACAGGAAGAAGAAAAAATAAGAAAAAAATAAGATTATTTCTAGAAATAAATCTATTTTCTGGAAATCTATTTTTTGCATTTTCAAAATGTCTTGTTTAAGGTTTTTTTGTGGAATATTAAAATAACATAAAAAAAATGATTTGAAAAATATTTCCTTGAAAAGTTATCAGAGATTATTTGATAAATGTGAGCGCTGCCTATACAATTCCTTATAATATACAAATCACATGCCAGAGGTATATTACGTAATCATAAAATTGTGTATTAATGCACAACATTTACATTCAGTCACTTCTACTAAGTGCAGTTCTCAAATTTATTTTTTCAATCCTTTTTCCCTGACCGCATGCTAACGGTAACAAGAAGAGAGTCCATTTACGTCCGCATTCTCTATAGAATATACAGAACAGGTACAGAAGTATTAAAGGGACATGAAACCATATTTTCTCTCATGATTAAGATAGGGAATACAATTTAAAAAATAAGATTCCAATTTACATCTATGATCAAATTTGCTTCTTTTTCTTGTTATTCTTGGTCGAAGAAATATCTATATAGGTAGTGTGCACGTGTGGTGCACTACATGACAGAAAATAGTGCTGCCATCTAATGCTCTTATTAATATGTAAAATTGTTGAAAAAAATGCTGCCATACAGTACTGTAGAAACAGGCACACTCCTGAGTTTACCATCCTGCTTTCAACAAAGAAAAGTTAATAATAGAAGTAAATTGGAAAGTTGTTAAAAATTGTATGTTCTATCGGAACCATGAAAGAAAAATCTGGGGTTTTACGTTACTTTAATGGAACAGTAAACACCTTTGAGATTGTAATATAAAATGCTTAATTATTCATAGTAAAACAACTTTGCAGTATACTTTCATTATCTATTTTACCTTATCTTACTGTAATTTAAGTTTGAAAATTGTGGCTTTTCCAGTCTTGAAAAATGGAAGAGCACACTGCAAGCTTCACAAGCCTAACTAACCTTATCACATGTCCCTAAGTTGCAGTTGTTGTACCTTTTCAACTGAACCCAAACAATGGATGATTTTTTAACATAATGATAGTGGAAAGCCAGACTAAACTTTTATTGGCTCCTCCAAATAAGGAAAGTAGTGGGTAGAGTTTGACCTTTGAAAACAATTGCAGCAAACATGGTGTGCTATACAAATACATTAATAATAATACAGGTGGCCCTCGTTTTAAAACGGTTCAATTTACACCGTTTCAGAATAACAACCTTTTTTTCCAGCCATGTGACTGCTATTGAAAAGAATTGAGAAGCAGTGCATTGATTAAAATAGCCAGTAGGTGGAGTTGTCCGCTTGTATTGCAGCAAAGCCAAGCAAGTTGAAATTAATCAGTTTAACCAGACCTGAGCTATCGAGCAGATTTCAACGTAACAAGATCTTCCTGTCTATAAATCAATCCAGATTGGAATGCATAGAAAGAACTGTTTGCAGAAAAATGCAATTGAAGTCTGTGTTGTGTGATTATTTTATTAGGGTTATAATGCGGTTTAGCAAATGTTTTTGTTCATTTAACTTAGTTTCATTATATATATTCTGTGTTGTGTGATTTTTTATTAGGTTTATAATGCTGTTTAGCATTTAAAGTCTTCATTTCAAAGCTTTAAAAAATAAGTATTAGGTGCTACTTATGACAATTTTGAGAGGGGCCTGGAACCTATCTCCCTCACTTCCAATTATAAACGGTTTCAATTTACAACCATTCCTTCTGGAACCTAACCCCGGCGTAAACGGAGGGCTACTTGAATTTGTTCTGATAAAATTTAGACTCTGCTGATATGTTAATCTATTGGAATACTGTAGAAATATGTTGTAATATTACAAGGTTTTTACAATCCTTTAAGCTTTTTCAGTAAAAGTGAAGCCCTCGGAAAACAAGCTATTTACTTACACACCTAGAAAACTATCAAAATGTCATAAATCTTTACTATAGACTCTTCAGACTAATGTTGGGAATCTAATTAAATACAAATTAATTTAAGAATCATAAAGCTTTCATGGTAACTATATACATATCCAAGCTTGTATACACAAAGAGGGTATGCTATTTGATTTTTTTTCCTGCTATTCTCCATACAAAAATGTATTTTTTGTTAATAGCATTTTTATTGAGGTTTTGCACAAGAAAAAAAGAGACATAAATAAATGTCAAAACACAAATAACATTGCCATGAAAAATATTGCAATGATATAAACAATAAGCAAATGATTATTCAAACATGAGCATCTGAATCCTCCATTTTCTAGTTATGGTTGCTTTCATGAATGACTAATGAGCAGGCCGCTTATGGCCCCTATGATATTGGCAACACTGGTGAGGCATGTTAGTCAAAATGAAGACCCAGTTGGGTCTAATGACACTTAGTAAGTATCTAAGAGATTTATCAGGGGTAAACACCACTTGAAGTAATATAAAATAAGTGGAAAAATAGGAATATAGTTAACTATTGAATATTGAGTTAAATGTAGCCCACCAGGGGTACATGTTATCATGTGTGTGTGGGGGGGGGTGTGTGTTAATGAAATGTAGCATAGCATACTTGCTGCCAACTATTAGGTGCAGTTATGTTAATCATATCAACGACCCTCTTGGGTCTAATGGCTTTTAGTAGAAGTATGGTCTTGTATAATAACAGTGATGCACATAGTGGCATTATGTTAATTCTAGTTTTTCAACGGGCGAGCAACATTTAAAATAATGTCACATTGGAGGAATATGTACACGGTCTCTTATGTACCCGAAGATATTATGAAACAGATAAGGTCTCAACAGCATGGTGAAGTAGCACCTTGATTTCTTGTTGGGAACTACAATGGAAATATAAAGAAGATAGTGCTGGTATCTCTAATTATAGCTTGCCATATGACTCTATAGCTTAAATACCCGTGAAATGTAGGATCAGGGAAAATTATCCAAATCTTGGATGTATGTGAGATTACATCTATAGGGCTCAAGAATAATACAGTGAATTAGTGATGCACCGAAATTCTGGACCGAAACCGAATCCGAAAATCCAGGAGGCACTTAGCCGAAACCTAAAATTTATTTTTTCCCAAATTTTTAAAATATATATATATTGCATAATTAGACTATTTTATGAATGAATCAGAATTGAAAACCTGCAAGCCAATAAAATAAAATAACCACACTTTTATTGAAAGTAAGTAACACACTAAAATTGGTCAAAAATATCTTAAAACAATAATATGCTACACAATAATTTTACCAAGTATAGTCCTAGAAATCTATTATTATATAAGAAACAGTAAGTCAAGAAATTAACTCAAACAGCAGCTCTAGGGTAGCATCAAATTTGAAATAAGCTACACAATTTTACCGAAAATAAAAGGCAAAAAAACCACGAAAAACTAAATAGCCAAAAATGCCATTTTCGGCCGAAATTTCGGTGCATCCCTACAGTGAATATAATAAACATAATTGGCAAAACAAAATATGAACATCCCACAGAAATAGTATCCTCCTCCATCATGGTCTCAGCTATCGAACATTAAACCATATAAAAACATTTAGTAGACAACAAAATACATCTAACTAGGAGAACACAGTAGTACTCCAAGAAACAGTAAATGCCCACGGCAAAAAGAGACATCCCATACTGAAAACTTTTTCACATGGGTATAGGATATATTAATTGCTTGTAGTCTATCCCACTCCTACCCTTACACAGTACACCTCCATTAATGGTTGTGAGTTCCTTTCTGAAGACAAGTCCTTCATGAAATACGCTACTCTTTCTATCTGATGATTCATTAAGTTGTCACAGACCCTAAATACAATCCGGATTATGTTGCTACCGGCAGATGAGAGGGTGAACCTACATTGTAAGCTGTCCCAGAGTGGCGCCTCAAAAGTTAGCAAAGAACCCATAGACACAAGAACTCTGTACTGTTCATCTGCTTTGTCACAAACATCTGTGATTTCGTCCCCTGTGTTTATAAGGTCTCTCCGTTCCGGTCCTGCGACAAGCTCATACTCTCCTTGTTGCATGTACTGCTTTTTAGATGCGCAATAGAAGGCAATATCTCCGCTGTCTAATAGGTAATCTGCTGTGTTGGCGTGTAGAGCTTCGATAAGTATTGTGGCGTAAGGAGTGCCAACTACAGTTTTTAATGCGTCGACTATGACTGCCTGCTGTTGATCGAGCCGAGCGCACATTGTTTTCAAGAGAGAAGTTACCAGCTCCATGATGTGAAGATCAAACTTGAGCAGGTGTTAATGTTGACCCCACAGAGGCTCCAGAGTATAGAGTGTCTTTATCTGTATTGTGTACAGATGGATGCTGCCAAAATCCGTTGTTTCAGGAAAACTCTTATGTGCATATACGTGCTACCTTAAGCTGTTTGGGGCATCCGGTGTAACACAGGGGCCGCATGTTAATGCTTATGCAACCCAGGACAGATATCCCTCTCATTAATGCACAATTAGGTGGATCGGTAGGTTTACTGCTGTATCAACTCCGTCGGGTTCTGGACCTCCAGTGTATTAGTAGTCTGGGCTCATTGTGCATAATTTGCGTACCGGCGTGTTAGGCCCGAAGCCTCCGGATCCATTACACATTGCAACTTGACACAGTCTTCGCCCATTCCGACCAGTGTGTTTTTCACAGCCATTTAGTGTGTAATTGGGGCTTCTGTATTGTCCTGTTACCTCCACTTTAGCTCTTACCCATGAGGACAGCTTGGAGCTTTACAAATTTGCGGCCATCTTATTCGTAGGCAGGCATATATCCATTATACAATGGATAAATGGAGGAAAGAGAATATTTAATATATGCTATATAGATTCATTTATTTTTATTATTAACCCCTTGAGTGCTAACAAAGGCTCGTCGCAGAGCTTCCCACTCTGGTGCTAACGACGGCTCAGAGCCGTCGCTAGCAGTCTTCCACCTTGAGAGAGATCTGGGGGCTCCCATCCTCTCCTACCCCAGCGATCAGGCCTGCATAGTGACAAGCATCACCGGGGTTTCACGTTATGAGCGGTGACGTCACCGCACAACTTTATTTATACTTAACAATGTTAAGTATAGGAGCAGGGGGCATGCTGCTTAGAAGCCTGTATCTCAGGCATCTAAGCAGCTACAGACCCCCCCAAGACCCGCCGTTGGAAAGGTAATCGCCTAACCTTTCCCACAGTTTAAGTCTTGTGGATCTGAAAGAAGAAATAAAAAAGTTTTATTTATTTTTTTCCAAAAAAAAATTAAAAAAAAAGCTTAGCACCCAGGTGGGAAAGTGCTTAGCACTCAAAGGGTTAATATGCTGTAAGACTGTGTCAGTTACCTTGAAAGGGACTTTAAACACTCTGAGATGGTAATATAAAATGATAACACTGTATATATAAAAACAACTCTGCAATATAATTTAATTATTTATTTTGTCCCCTTTCTCTGTAATAAAATTATGAAATTATGTGCATTTTAGTTCCTGTTAGAAATGGAAGTGCAGAGCACTCTCTAGTGACCCATTTACTGTCCACAGCAGAGAAAATAATAAGTTGCATCACGGCAGCTCCCATTTTTTTTTTTAGACACTTTACACTTATTTTGTCACTAATTAAACAACTAATGAAACTTTAAAAAAATACATCTAGATATTATTCTCAGACTAATCTTTTCTTTAAATACATAATTCTATCTAGCATTTATTTAGTGTTTATTGTCCCTTGAAAAGCAGTAGTGCAAAAGCAGAATTATAATGTCCTGACATGTCTGCTGCCACAATTTTTTTCTGTAACTCACCAGGCTGCTACTATAAATTCTTGGGGTCCCACAAGAAAGTTGTGGTAAATTGATGGCTTTTAGCAGTGCTGGCAGTGCAAATGCACATGGGAATTATAGGTGCCAATAGTCCAAACCTAAACATTCAGAGTCCAGAATCCTGTAATTATTAGCAAATTTAATTTGGTATCGGTTAAACACAGGCAAAATGTGAGGGGTCTCCAAGACCCCAAAAAGGAAATTTATGCTTACCTGATAAATTGATTTCTTCTACGATACGACGAGTCCATGGATTCATCCTTACTTGTGGGATATTATCCTCCTGCTAAAAGGAAGTGGCAAAGAGCATCACAGCAGAGCAGTATATATAGCTCCTCCCTTGACTCCACCCCTAGTCATTCGACCGAAGGTATAGGAAGAGAAAAGAAAAGCTAAAAGGTGCAGAGGTGACTGAAGTTTTGAAAACAAAAATATAATCTGTCTAATATGACAGGGAGGGCCATGGACTCGTCGTATCGTAGAAGAAATCAATTTATCAGGTAAGCATAAATTTCCTTTTCCTACTAGATACGATGAGTCCACGGATTCATCCTCACTTGTGGGATACAATACCAAAGCAACAGGACACGGATGAACGGGAGGGACAAGACAGATACCTAAACGGAAGGCACCACTGCTTGAAGAACTTTTCTCCCAAAAATAGCCTCAGAAGAAGCAAAAGTATCAAATTTGGAAAATTTGGAAAAAGTTATGAAGGGAGGACCAAGTCGCAGCCTTACAAATCTGTTCAACAGAAGCATCGTTTTTAAAAGCCCATGAGGAAGCCACCGCTCTAGTAGAATGAGCTGTGATTTTTTTCAGGAGGCTGCTGTCCAGTAGTCTTGTATGCCAAACGGATGATGCTTTTCAGCCAAAAAGAAAGAGGTAGCCGTAGCTTTTTGACCCCTACGCTTTCCAGAATAAACAACAAATAGGGAAGATGTTTGACGGAAATCCTTGGTCCCTTGTAAGTAAAACTTCAAGGCACGAACCACGTCCAAGTTACGTAACAGACGCTCCTTCTTAGAAGAAGGATTAGGACACAAAGGAGAAACAACAATTTCCTGATTAATATTCTTATTTGAAACAACCTTAGGAAGGAATCCAGGTTTAGTACGCAAAACCACCTTATCAGAATGGAATATAAGATAAGGCGAGTCACATTGTAACACAGAAAGCTCAGAAACTCTTCGAGCAGAAGAGATAGCAACTAAAAACAAAACTTAAGATAAAGATAAAGATAAAAGCTTAATATCTATGGAAAGCATGGGTTCAAACGGAACCCCTTGAAGAACATTGAGAACTAAATTCAAACTCCATGGCAGAGCAACAGGTTTAAACACAGGCTTGATTCTGACTAAAGCCTGACAAAACGACTGAACGTCTGGGACATCCGCCAGACGCTTGTGTATAAAATTGACAAAGCAGAAATTTGTCCCTTTAAGGAACTAGCTGATAATCCCTTCTCCAATCCTTGGAGAAAGGACAAAATCCTAGGAATCCTAACCCTACTCCATGAGTAGCCCTTGGATTCGCACCAATAAAGATATTCACGCCATATCTTATGGTAAATTTTCCTAGTGACAGGCTTGCGAGCCTGAATCAAGGCATCAATGACCGACTCAGAGAATCCCCGCTTAGATAAAATCAAGCGTTCAATCTAAAGGCAGTCAGCTGCAGAGACTTTAGATTTGGATGTTGGAACGGACCTTGGATGAGAAGGTCCTGTCTCAGTGGCAGTTTCCACAGTGGCAGAGATGACATTTCCACAAGATCTGCATACCAAGTCCTCCAGGCGCTATCAAGATTACCGAAGCCATCTGCTGTTTGATTCTGGCAATCAGACGAGGCAGGAGAGGAAAAGGAGGAAACACATAAGCCAGGTTGAACGACCAAGGTACTGCTAGAGCATCTATCAGTACTGCTTGGGGATCACTTGATCTGGACCCGTAACAAGGAAGTTTGGCATTCCGACGAGATGCCATCAGATCCAATTCCGGTGTGCCCCATTGACGGATCAATGCCGCAAACACCTCCGGATGGAGCTCCGACTCCCCCGGATTAAAAGTCTGACGACATAGAAAATCCGCTTCCCAGTTCTCTACTCCTGGGATATAGATTGCTGAAAGATGGCAAGAGTGAGTCTCTGCCGATCAAATTATCTTGGAAACCTCTATCATCGTTAGAGAACTTTTTGTTGCCCCTTGATGATTGACCATATCTTGCAGGGTAAAAGAATTAGACGCACTAGAAGTACTTGGCGTCGCTTGAGTGGGCGTTAAAGGTTGTGACACTTGGGGAGAATTGGATGGCATAACCTGATTCTCTTCAGACTGAGAATCATCCATAGACATACTTTTATCACCTAAAATATGTTCTTTGCAATGTAAGGCCCTTTCAGTACATGAGGGACACATTTTAAGTGGGGGTTCCACAATGGTTTCTAAACACATAGAGCATTGATTTTCCTCAATGTCAGACATGTTGAAACAGACTAGTAATAACCACAAAAAGTCTTGAAAACACTTTATTTAGTGAAAAAAACAACAATTTGAAAAACGGTACTGCGCCGTTAAAGGGACAGTCTACACCAGAATTTTTATAGTTTTAAAAGATAGATAATCCCTTTATTACCCATTTCCCAGTTTTGCATAACCAACACAGTTATAATAATATACTTTTAACCTCTGTGATTATCTTGTATCTAAGCCTCTGTAAACTGCCCCTTTTTTCAGTTCTTTTGACAGACTTGCAGTCTAGCCAATCAGTGCCTGCTCCCAGATTACTTCACGTGCATGAGCACAGTGTTATCTATATGAAATATGTGAACTAACACCCTCTAGTGGTGAAAAACTGTTAAAATGCAATCTGAAAGAGGTGGGCTTCAAGGTCTAAGAAATTAGCATATGAACCTCCTAGGTTAAGTTTTCAACTAAGAATACCAAGAGAACAAAGCAAAATTGGTGATAAAAGTAAATTGGAAAATTGTTTAAAATTACATGCTCTATCTGAATCATGAAAGTTTATTTTGGCCTGGACTGTCCCTTTAAGAGTAAAAAAGCGTGCAATTTTTCCAAAACTGCTTTAAAATGTTATAATTATCACATTAGCATATATGTGTCTTATCATGCCAGCTAAGATTGCACCACAAGTAAGGTATACTTAACCCTCTATGGAAAAAAAACAGAATTTATGCTTACCTGATAAATTTCTTTCTCTTGCGATGTATCGAGTCCACAGATTCATCCATACTTGTGGGATATTCTCCTTCCTAACAGGAAGTGGCAAAGAGAGCACCCACAGCAGAGCTGTCTATATAGCTCCTCCCTTAGCTCCACCCCCCCAGTCATTCGACCGAAGGCTAGGAAGAAAAAGGAGAAACTATAGGGTGTAGAGGTGACTGAAGTTTTTTTAAATAAAAATATACTACCTGTCTTAAAAAAACAGGGCGGGCCATGGACTCGAAACATCGCAAGAGAAAGAAATTTATCAGGTAAGCATAAATTCTGTTTTCTCTTGCAAGATGTATCGAGTCCACGGATTCATCCATACTTGTGGGATACCAATACGAAAGCTTTAGGACATAGATGAAGGGAGGGACAAGACAGGTACCTTAAACGGAAGGCACCACTGCTTGTAGAACCTTTCTCCCAAAAATAGCCTCCGAAGAAGCAAAAGTATCGAATTTGTAAAATTTGGAAAAAGTATGAAGCGAAGACCATGTCGCCGCATTACAAATCCGTTCAACAGAAGCCTCATTTTTAAAAGCCCATGTGGAAGCCACTGCTCTAGTAGAATGAGCAGTAATCCTTTCAGGAGGCTGCTGACCAGCAGTCTCATAAGCCAAACAGATGATGCTTTTCAGCCAAAAAGAAAGAGGTAGCCGTAGCCTTTTGGCCTCTCCGCTTACCAGAATAAACAACAAACAATGAAGATGTTTGACAGAAATCTTTGGTTGCTTGTAAGTAGAACTTTAAAGCACGAACCACATCAAGATTGTGCAACAGATGTTCCTTCTTTGAAGAAGGATTAGGACACAGCGAAGGAACAACAATTTCCTGATTGATATTCCTATTAGAAACAACCTTAGGAAGGAATCCAGGTTTGGTACGCAAAACCACCTTATCTGCATGGAAAACAAGATAAGGTGAGTCACACTGTAAAGCAGATAACTCAGAAACTCTTCGAGCCGAAGAGATAGCTACTAAAAACAGAACTTTCCAAGATAGAAGCTTAATATTTATGGAATGCATAGGTTCAAACGGAACCCCTTGAAGAACTAAGTTTAGGCTCCATGGCGGAGCAACAGGTTTGAATACAGGCTTGATTCTGACTAAAGCCTGACTACACGCTTGAACGTCTGGGACATCTGCCAGACGCTTGTGTAAAAGAATAGACAAAGCAGAAATCTGTCCTTTTAAGGAGCTAGCTGATAATCCCTTCTCCAATCCTTCTTGGAGAAAAGACAATATTCTAGGGATCCTAATCTTACTCCATGAGTAACCCTTGGATTCACACCAACAAAGATATTTGCGCCAAATCTTATGATAGATTTTCCTGGTGACAGGCTTTCTAGCTTGAATCGGGGTATCAATGACCGACTCAGAGAAACCACGCTTTGATAAAATCAGGCGTTCAATCTCCAAGCAGTCAGACGCAGAGAAATTAGATTTGGATGCTTGAATGGACGTTGGATTAGAAGGTCCTGCCTCATTGGCAGAGTCACAGTGGAACCGATGACATGTCCACTAGGTCTGCATACCAGGTGCTATCAGAATCACCGAAGCTCTCTCCTGCTTGATTCTGGCAACCAGACGTGGGAGGAGAGGAAACGGTGGAAATACATAGGCCAGATTGAAGGACCAGGTCACTGCTAGAACATCTATCAGTACCGCCTGGGGATCCCGGGACCTGGACCCGTAACAAGGAAGCTTGGCGCCATCAGATCCAATTCTGTTGTGTCCCATAGCTGAGTCAGCTGGGCAAATACTTCCGGATGGAGCTCCCACTCCCCGGATGAAAAGTCTGACGACTTATGAAATCCGCCTCCCAGTTCTCTACCCCTAGGATATGGATTGCTGAAAGATGGCAAGAGTGAGACTCCGCCCATCGAATTATTTTGGTTACTTCCATCATCGCTAGAGGACTCCGTGTTCCTCCTTGGTGATTGAAGTAAGCTACAGTCGTGATGTTGTCCGACTGAAATCTGATGAATTTGGCCGCAGCAAGCTGAGGCCACGCCTGAAGCGCATTGAATATCGCTCTCAGTTCTAGAATGTTTATCAGGAGGAGAGTTTCCTCCCGAGACCATAAGCCCTGTGCTTTCAGGGAGTTGCAGACTGCACCCCAGCTTAGCAGGCTGGCATCTGTCGTTACAATGATCCACTCTGGCCTGCGGAAACGCATTCCGTGAGCCAGGTGGTCCTGAGACAACCACCAGAGAAGAGAATCTCTGGTCTCCTGATCCAGATGTATTTACGGAGATAAATCTGCATAATCCCCATTCCACTGTTTGAGCATGCACAGTTGCAGTGGTCTGAGGTGTAGGCGGGCAAAAGGAACTATGTCCATTGCCGCTACCATGAGTCCGATTACCTCCATACACTGAGCCACTGATGGCCGAGGAATAGAATGAAGAGCTGGGCAAGTGGTTAAGAGTTTTGATTTTCTGACCTCCGTCAGAAATATTTTCATTTCTACCGAGTCTATCAGAGTCCCTAGGAAGGAAACTCTTGTGAGAGGGAAGAGAGAACTGTTTTTTATGTTCACCTTCCACCCGTGAGATCTCAGAAAAGCCAACACAATGTCCGTGTGAGACTTGGCTAACTGGAAAGTCGACGCCTGAATTAAGATGTCTTAAAACCGCCAAAAGGGACCCTAGCACCTTTGTGAAAATCCTGGGAGCCGTGGCCAACCCGAAGGGAAGGGCCACAAACTGGTAATGCCTGTCCAGAAAGGCGAATCTGAGGAATTGATGATGATCTCTGTGAATAGGGATGTGTAGATACGCATCCTTTAAGTCCACGGTAGTCATATATTGACGCTCCTGGATCAGAGGTAGAATAGTCCGAATAGTCTCAATCTTGAATGATGGTACTCTGAGGAATTTGTTAAGAATCTTGAGATCCAAAATTGGTCTGAAAGTTCCCTCTTTCTTGGGAACCACAAACAGGTTGGAGTAAAAACCTAGCCCTTGTTCTGCTTTTGGAACTGGGCGGATCACTCCCATGGTATGTAGGTCTTCTACACAGCGTAAGAACGCCTCTCTCTTTGTCTGGTTTGCAGACAATTGAGAAACGTGAAATCTCCCCCTTGGGGGGGAGTCTTTGAAGTCCAGAAGATATCCCTGGGACACAATTTCTAACGCCCAGGAATCGTGAACATCTCTTGCCCAAGCCTGAGCGAAGAGAGAGAGTCTGCCCCCTACTAGATCCGATCCCGGATCGGGGGCTACCCCTTCATGCTGTCTTGGAGGCAGCAGCAGGCTTCTTGGCCTGTTTACCCTTGTTCCAAGCCTGGTTAGGTCTCCAGACTGACTTGGATTGTGCAAAATTCACCTCTTGCTTTGCAACAGGGGAAGCTGAAGCAGGACCACCCTTGAAGTTCCGAAAGGAACGAAAATTATTTTGTTTGGTCCTCATTTTATTTGTTTTATCCTGAGGGAGGGCGTGGCCTTTCCCTCCAGTGATGTCTGAAATAATCTCTTTCAGTTCAGGCCCGAATAGGGTCTTTCCTTTGAAAGGGATGTTCAAAAGTTTAGATTTGATGACACATCAGCAGACCAGGACTTAAAGGGACAGTATACACTCATTTTCATATAACTGCATGCAATATACACTACTATAAAGAATAAGATGCACAGATACTGATATAAAAATCCAGTATAAAATGGTTTAAAAACGTACTTAGAAGCTTTCAGTTTAGCTCTGTTGAAAAGGCAGTTGGAAGGCCCACTGCAAGTGGGAAATAAGACACTCCCCCCTAATACATTTAAAAAAAAAAAAAAAACTTTATGGGCTTTATAAATAGATCATCTACAAAACATTTATGCAAAGAAAAAATGAGTGTATAATGGCCCTTTAAGCCATAACGCCCTTCGTGCTAAAATGGCGAAACCTGAATTCTTTGCCGCTAATTTAGCCAGTTGGAAAGCGGCATCTGTAATGAAAGAATTAGCCAATTTAAGGGCCTTAATTCTATCCATAATATCCTCTAATGGAGTTTCGATCTGAAGAGCCTCGAACCAGAAAGCAGCTGCAGTAGTTACAGGAACAATGCACGCAATAGGATGGAGAAGAAAACCTTGATGAACAAAAATTTTCTTTAGGAGACCCTAATTTTTTATCCATAGGATCTTTAAAAGCACAACTGTCTTCGATAGGTATAGTTGTACGCTTAGCGAGAGTAGAAACAGCTCCCTCCACCTTAGGAACCGTCTGCCACGAGTCCCGCATGGTGTCAGATATGGGAAACATTTTCTTAAAAACAGGAGGGGGAGCGAACGGTATACCTGGTCTATCCCACTCCTTAGTAACAATATTCACAATCCTCTTAGGGACTGGAAAAACATCAGTGTAAACAGGAACCTCTAAGTATTTGTCCATTTTTCACAATTTCTCTGGGACCACTATAGGGTCACAATCATCTAGAGTCGCTAATACCTCCCTGAGCAACAAGCGGAGGTGTTCAAGCTTAAATTTAAAGGCCGTCATATCAGAATCTGTCTGAGGGAGCGTCTTTCCTGAATCAGAAATCTCTCCCTCAGATAGTAAAATCCTTACCCCTACTTCAGAACACTGTGAGGGTATATCGGATACGGCTACTAAAGCGTCAGAAGGCTCAGCAGTTGTTCTTAACCCAGAGCTGTCACGCTTAACTTGTAAACCAGGCAGTTTAGATAAAACCGCTGTGAGGGTTGTATTCATAACTGTGGCCATGTCTTGTAAAGTAAATGAAGTCGACGCACTAGAGGTACTTGGCGTCACTTGTGCGGGCGTTACTGGTTGTGACACTTGGGAAGAGCTAGATAGCAAAACGTCAATTCCTTCTGTCTGAGAATCATCTATTGCTATATTTTTAAGTGCTATAATATGCTCTTTATAATTTATAGACATATCAGTGCAAGTGGGACACATTTCTAAGAAGGGGTTCCACAATGGCTTCTAAACACATTGAACAAGGATTTTCCTTGGTGTCAGACATGTTAAACAGGCTAGTAATGAAACAAGCAAGCTTGGAAAACACTTTATTCAAAGTAAATAATACTTAGAAAAAAATGGTGCTGTGCCTTTAAGAGAAAAAAAGATGCACCAACTCTGCAAAACAGTGTAAAAAAGCAGTAAATTTTACGAAATTTTTACAGTAGAATCATATAAAGCATTAGTAAGTTTGCAGAGCCAGCCAAATAAAGGATTAACCCCTTAATGTAAAAACCGGATTGACAAAACTTCAAAAACCGGTATAAAAACGTTCAGCACCTTGCCACAGCTCTGCTGTGGCGCCTACCTGCCCTCTAGGATAGATTTGTGGGGGAAAAAACTTCTTTTAGGCCCTCAAACACAACAGGGCCCTCTGGAGAAGCAGCTGGATGTCTTCAGAGTAAAAGAAACTGCGCAACCGAGGCGTGAAAATAGGCCACTCCCACCACACTCAATGTTAGTGGGGCCTAAAAGAAACACACCAAAGTGTTTCTAAACTAGCCATGTGGGTTAATAACCCTTAAATAAGCCACAATGACCCCTTAAAGTCCCTCAAAAAACGTTAAGTTTTCAATAAAAAAACGTTTTTCACGTAAGTGACAGCAGTAACAAATGAGCCCTTTATGCAAGCTGGGATTCTCTATTAAGTGTCTAAATACAGCTTACCCTTCCCTCATGGGGATATTGTCAGCCTTTTCTAGAATTATCATAGTCTGTCTAGAAAGAAATTGACTGAACATACCTCAATGCAGCTTAGCATGCAAACCGTTCCCCCAACTGAAGTTTTCCTGTACTCCTCAGCCTCTGTGGGAACAGCAGTGGATCTTAGCTACAAAGTGCTAAGATCATCATCCTCCTTGCAGAAATCTTCATCCCTTTTCTGCCAGAGAGTAAATAGTACACACCGGTAGCATTTAAAATAACAAACTTTTGCTTGAGAAAATAAAAACTAACATTTTTGTCACCACACTCACTTTACCCTTCCTAGCAGTTAGCAGACAAAGAGAATGACTGGGGGGTGGAGCTAAGGGAGGAGCTATATAGACAGCTTTGCTGTGGGTGCTCTCTTTGCCACTTCCTGTTAGGAAGGAGAATATCCCACAAATATGGATGAATCCGTGGACTCGATACATCTTGCAAGAGAAACGTTACTTAAAAAAACGTTATGAAAAATTAGATAGCAACCCCCTGCACCTCGCAACAGCTCTGCTGTGGCGCCTACCTGCCCTCAGGGGTCTGATAATTCACACTATCCCTTCGATTTAGGCTAAATCTTAAATCTTCAGCTTAGGCCCACCGGAGCTGAAGCTTGTTGCCTTCATAAGAATTTCAACTGCGCATCTGAGGCGCGAAATTAGGCCCCGCCCATCTATATCGATGTCTCTCTGCCTAGTAAAAACCGCTGTAAAGCGTTCTAGAAACTAGCCATGTGGGTTTTTCATATTCCCAATCTAATATTGTCAGCCATGTGAAACCCTCCAGTGCCATCAAAAATAAAAACGTTTGCTTATAAAAACATTATGTCCATAATATACAGGTCCCAGTAATACCCTTTTCTATTACATTTAGGATTACTACTTACCCCTTCCCTTATGGGAATTATGTCAGCCAGTTCTGAAATACCACAGTTTCTCCAGAAAAAAGTGACTGAACATACCTCAATGCTTGTAGCATGAAAAACGTTCCCCACACTGAAGCTTCTCAAGTACTCCTCAGGCCTTCTGTGGGAACTTCTCTGGATCTTAATGACAACTGCTAAGATCATCAGTCCCCAGGCAGAAATCTTCATCCATCTGCTGCCTGAGAAAAAATAGAACTCACCAGTACCATTTAAAATAAAAAAGTCTTGCTTGAAGAAAATAAAAACTATCATTTTAACACCTCTTTCACGTTACCTCTTCCTATTACTAGTATAAGCAACGAGAATGACTGGGGGTGGAGAGAAGGGAGGAGCTATATATACAAAGCTCTGCTGTGGTGCTCTTTGCCACTTCCTGTTAGCAGGAGGATAATATCCCACAAGTAAGGATGAATCAGTGGACTCATCGTATCTAGTAGAAGAAATATAGTTCATCTGGCTCAAATTTTAGGACATTCATAAAAATCAAATACGGTAATGTAATGTCCTCAAATGTCACTAAACTGATTTTCTTTTGCTCCTGGAAACTGTTAAAAATAACTTAAAGGGACAGTTTACTCAAAAATTTTCTCCCCTTTAATTTGTTCCCAATGATCCACTTTATCTGCTGGAGTGTATTAAATTGTTTACAAGTAGCTCCTTTACCCTTATATTGGCATTTGAAATTGTTAATTTAGCATGTGGTATCCCCACCTATTCTGAAAGTTTGTGGCCGCGCGTACCAGCTATAGATAAGCTTTATAAACACAGCCAGCAGAAGAAATTACACTCCCAGTGTGATAAAGCAGAGATAAGGTAATACAATGTTGATTTTCCATTGTTCTCTCAAAGTATTGGTGATTGTTTTAAGGACAGATATAAGATAAAGAAGCAGGTATATGTGCACAATGTGATACAGTAATGAGATCTGATTATATCTACAAGCTCAACCTATTTTATTAGGCTGTGGCTTCAAAACACAAAATAAGAGCTTTAATATACAGAAATAAACCTTAAAAAACTAATTTTCATACATTTTTTACTCTGCAGTTGGTAAAAAAAAGCAATTCTAAATACATTAAGGGAAAAACTATTTTACAGTATACTGTCCCTTTAAACAGCAGTAGAATAAATAAAGTTTAAGGGATAACCTCTACAACGCTTAAAAGAAGTACTTTCATTTGAATATACTGCTATATATAGCTACTTAACATTTTGGCTGCTAAGCCATTACCCACCTGTGTGCTAAGCTGGTTTTCAGATTTTTGTTGCAGTTCACATTTAAACACTTTTAGAAGTAAAGTTTTGTCAAATAAACTATACAAATTATATATTGTTTTTTTTCAGCAGATTCAAAATATACCATTATTATATGTGTATGTATCATCAGGTTTAACAAATAGCACGTAAAATGTGAAAAAAGTGTTTTTTACTCCTATCCTGACTTAGAAAAATAAAATAAGATAATATTATTTATTAAGCTATATCATCAAAACCTGTGTAGATAAATATTTGTAGTAGGTAACCTGTCTGAAATAAGCAGAAATTACGAACATTTCACTGTTTTTATCCCACTGTTTTATTGCAGGCATCTCTGTCACAGAAGACCAGCACTCCATACCGTTGTTTAAATGGGATCATTTCAATGAGCAAAACGAATGGTGAAATAAATTGTATTTTATTTCCTAAAAAACAGAATTTATGTTTACCTGATAAATTTCTTTCTCCAACGGTGTGTCCGGTCCACGGCGTCATCCTTACTTGTGGGATATTCTCCTCCCCAACAGGAAATGGCAAAGAGCCCAGCAAAGCTGGTCACATGATCCCTCCTAGGCTCCGCCTACCCCAGTCATTCGACCGACGTTAAGGAGGAATAATAGCATAGGAGAAACCATATGGTACCGTGGTGACTGTAGTTAAAGAAAATAAATTATCAGACCTGATTAAAAAACCAGGGCGGGCCGTGGACCGGACACACCGTTGGAGAAAGAAATTTATCAGGTAAACATAAATTCTGTTTTCTCCAACATAGGTGTGTCCGGTCCACGGCGTCATCCTTACTTGTGGGAACCAATACCAAAGCTTTAGGACACGGATGAAGGGAGGGAGCAAATCAGGTCACCTAAATGGAAGGCACCACGGCTTGCAAAACCTTTCTCCCAAAAATAGCCTCAGAAGAAGCAAAAGTATCAAACTTGTAAAATTTGGTAAAAGTGTGCAGTGAAGACCAAGTCGCTGCCCTACATATCTGATCAACAGAAGCCTCGTTCTTGAAGGCCCATGTGGAAGCCACAGCCCTAGTGGAATGAGCCGTGATTCTTTCGGGAGGCTGCCGTCCGGCAGTCTCGTAAGCCAATCTGATGATGCTTTTAATCCAAAAAGAGAGAGAGGTAGAAGTTGCTTTTTGACCTCTCCTTTTACCTGAATAAACAACAAACAGGGAAGATGTTTGTCTAAAATCCTTTGTAGCATCTAAATAGAATTTTAGAGCGCGAACAACATCCAAATTGTGCAACAAGCGTTCCTTCTTTGAAACTGGTTTCGGACACAGAGAAGGTACGATAATCTCCTGGTTAATGTTTTTGTTAGAAACAACTTTTGGAAGAAAACCAGGTTTAGTACGTAAAACCACCTTATCTGCATGGAACACCAGATAAGGAGGAGAACACTGCAGAGCAGATAATTCTGAAACTCTTCTAGCAGAAGAAATTGCAACTAAAAACAAAACTTTCCAAGATAATAACTTAATATCAACGGAATGTAAGGGTTCAAACGGAACCCCCTGAAGAACTGAAAGAACTAGATTGAGACTCCAAGGAGGAGTCAAAGGTTTGTAAACAGGCTTGATTCTAACCAGAGCCTGAACAAAGGCTTGAACATCTGGCACAGCTGCCAGTTTTTTGTGAAGTAACACCGACAAGGCAGAAATCTGTCCCTTCAGGGAACTTGCCGATAATCCTTTTTCCAATCCTTCTTGAAGGAAGGATAGAATCCTAGGAATCTTAACCTTGTCCCAAGGGAATCCTTTAGATTCACACCAACAGATATATTTTTTCCAAATTTTGTGGTAAATCTTTCTAGTTACAGGCTTTCTGGCCTGAACAAGAGTATCGATAACAGAATCTGAGAAACCTCGCTTCGATAAAATCAAGCGTTCAATCTCCAAGCAGTCAGCTGGAGTGAAACCAGATTCGGATGTTCGAACGGACCCTGAACAAGAAGGTCTCGTCTCAAAGGTAGCTTCCAAGGTGGAGCCGATGACATATTCACCAGATCTGCATACCAAGTCCTGCGTGGCCACGCAGGAGCTATCAAGATCACCGACGCCCTCTCCTGATTGATCCTGGCTACCAGCCTGGGGATGAGAGGAAACGGCGGGAACACATAAGCTAGTTTGAAGGTCCAAGGTGCTACTAGTGCATCCACTAGAGCCGCCTTGGGATCCCTGGATCTGGACCCGTAGCAAGGAACTTTGAAGTTCTGACGAGAGGCCATCAGATCCATGTCTGGAATGCCCCAAAGTTGAGTGACTTGGGCAAAGATTTCCGGATGGAGTTCCCACTCCCCCGGATGCCATGTCTGACGACTCAGAAAATCCGCTTCCCAATTTTCCACTCCCGGGATGTGGATAGCAGACAGGTGGCAGGAGTGAGACTCCGCCCATAGAATAATCTTGGTCACTTCTTCCATCGCTAGGGAACTCCTTGTTCCCCCCTGATGGTTGATGTACGCAACAGTCGTCATGTTGTCTGATTGAAACCGTATGAACTTGGTCCTCGCTAGCTGAGGCCAAGCCTTGAGAGCATTGAATATCGCTCTCAGTTCCAGAATATTTATTGGTAGAAGAGATTCTTCCCGAGACCAAAGACCCTGAGCTTTCAGGGATCCCCAGACCGCGCCCCAGCCCATCAGACTGGCGTCGGTCGTGACAATGACCCACTCTGGTCTGTGGAATGTCATCCCTCGTGACAGGTTGTCCAGGGACAGCCACCAACGGAGTGAGTCTCTGGTCCTCTGATTTACTTGTATCTTTGGAGACAAGTCTGTATAGTCCCCATTCCACTGACTGAGCATGCACAGTTGTAATGGTCTTAGATGAATGCGCGCAAAAGGAACTATGTCCATTGTCGCTACCATCAACCCGATCACTTCCATGCACTGAGCTACGGAAGGAAGAGGAACGGAATGAAGTATTCGACAAGAGTCCAGAAGCTTTGTCTTTCTGGCCTCTGTTAGAAAAATCCTCATTTCTGAGGAGTCTATAATTGTTCCCAAGAAGGGAACCCTTGTTGACGGGGATAGAGAACTCTTTTCCACGTTCACTTTCCAGCCGTGCGATCTGAGAAAGGCCAGGACGATGTCCGTGTGAGCCTTTGCTCGAGGGAGGGACGACGCTTGAATCAGAATGTCGTCCAGGTAAGGTACAACTGCAATGCCCCTTGGTCTTAGCACAGCTAGAAGGGACCCTAGTACCTTTGTGAAAATCCTTGGAGCAGTGGCTAATCCGAAAGGAAGCGCCACGAACTGGTAATGTTTGTCCAGGAATGCAAACCTTAGGAACCGATGATGTTCCTTGTGGATAGGAATATGTAGATACGCATCCTTTAAATCCACCGTGGTCATGAATTGACCTTCCTGGATGGAAGGAAGGATAGTTCGAATGGTTTCCATCTTGAAAGATGGGACCTTGAGAAATTTGTTTAAGATCTTGAGATCTAGGATTGGTCTGAACGTTCCCTCTTTTTTGGGAACTATGAACAGATTGGAGTAGAACCCCATCCCTTGTTCTCTCAATGGAACAGGATGAATCACTCCCATTTTTAACAGGTCTTCTACACAATGTAAGAACGCCTGTCTTTTTATGTGGTCTGAAGACAACTGAGACCTGTGGAACCTTCCCCTTGGGGGAAGTCCCTTGAATTCCAGAAGATAACCCTGGGAGACTATTTCTAGCGCCCAAGGATCCAGAACATCTCTTGCCCAAGCCTGAGCGAAGAGAGAGAGTCTGCCCCCCACCAGATCCGGTCCCGGATCGGGGGCCGATATTTCATGCTGTCTTGGTAGCAGTGGCAGGTTTCTTTGCCTGCTTTCCCTTGTTCCAGCCTTGCATTGGTCTCCAAGCTGGCTTGGCCTGAGAAGAATTACCCTCTTGCTTAGAGGACGTAGCACCTTGGGCTGGTCCGTTTTTACGAAAGGGACGAAAATTAGGTCTATTTTTTGCCTTGAAAGGCCGATCCTGAGGAAGGGCATGGCCCTTACCCCCAGTGATATCAGAGATAATCTCTTTCAAGTCAGGACCAAACAGCGTTTTCCCCTTGAAAGGAATGTTTAGTAGCTTGTTCTTGGAAGACGCATCAGCCGACCAAGATTTCAACCAAAGCGCTCTGCGCGCCACAATAGCAAACCCAGAATTCTTAGCCGCTAACTTAGCCAATTGCAAAGAGGCGTCTAGAGTGAAAGAATTAGCCAATTTGAGAGCATTGACTCTGTCCATAATCTCCTCATAAGGAGGAGAGTCACTATCGAGCACCTTAATCAGTTCATCAAACCAGAAATATGCGGCTGTAGTGACAGGGACAATGCATGAAATGGGTTGTAGAAGGTAACCCTGCTGAACAAACATCTTTTTAAGCAAACCTTCTAATTTTTTATCCATAGGATCTTTGAAAGCACAACTATCCTCTATGGGAATAGTGGTGCGTTTGTTTAAAGTAGAAACCGCTCCCTCGACCTTGGGGACTGACTGCCATAAGTCCTTTCTGGGGTCGACCATAGGAAACAATTTTTTAAATATGGGGGGAGGGACGAAAGGAATACCGGGCCTTTCCCATTCTTTATTAACAATGTCCGCCACCCGCTTGGGTATAGGAAAAGCTTCTGGGAGCCCCGGCACCTCTAGGAACTTGTCCATTTTACATAGTTTCTCTGGGATGACCAAATTTTCACAATCATCCAGAGTGGATAATACCTCCTTAAGCAAAATGCGGAGATGTTCCAATTTAAATTTAAAAGTAATCACATCAGATTCAGCCTGCTGAGAAATGTTCCCTAAATCAGTAATTTCTCCCTCAGACAAAACCTCCCTGGCTCCCTCAGATTGGGTTAGGGGCCCTTCAGAGATATTAATATCAGCGTCGTCATGCTCTTCAGTAACTAAAACAGAGCATCCACGCTTACGCTGACAAGGGTTCATTTTGGCTAAAATGTTTTTGACAGAATTATCCATTACAGCCGTTAATTGTTGCATAGTAAGGAGTATTGGCGCGCTAGATGTACTAGGGGCCTCCTGAGTGGGCAAGACTCGTGTAGACGAAGGAGGGAATGATGCAGTACCATGCTTACTCCCCTCACTTGAGGAATCATCTTGGGCATCATTGTCATTATCACATAAATCACATTTATTTAAATGAATAGGAATTCTGGCTTCCCCACATTCAGAACACAGTCTATCTGGTAGTTCAGACATGTTAAACAGGCATAAACTTGATAAGAAAGTACAAAAAACGTTTTGAAATAAAACCGTTACTGTCACTTTAAATTTTAAACTGAACACACTTTATTACTGCAATTGCGAAAAAACATGAAGGAATTGTTCAAAATTCACCAAACTTTCACCACAGTGTCTTAAAGCCTTGAAAATATTGCACACCAATTTTGGAAGCTTTAACCCTTAAAATAACGGAACCGGAGCCGTTTTAAGCTTTAACCCCTTTACAGTCCCTGGTATCTGCTTTGCTGAGACCCAACCAAACCCAAGGGGAATACGATACCAAATGATGCCTTCAGAAGTCTTTTATCAGTATCAGAGCTCCTCTCACATGCGACTGCATGCCATGCCTCTCAAAAACAAGTGCGCAACACCGGCGCGAAAATGAGACTCTGCCTATGCTTTGGGAAAGCCCCTAAAGAATAAGGTGTCTAAAACAGTGCCTGCCGATATAATTATATCAAAATACCCAGAATAAATGATTCCTCAAGGCTAAATAAGTGTTAATATCAATCGATTTAGCCCAAAAAATGTCTACAGTCTAAATAAGCCCTTGTGAAGCCCTTATTTACAATCGTAATAAACATGGCTTACCGGATCCCATAGGGAAAATGACAGCTTCCAGCATTACATCGTCTTGTTAGAATGTGTCATACCTCAAGCAGCAAAGGACTGCAAACTGTTCCCCCAACTGAAGTTAATGCTCTCAACAGTCCTGTGTGGAACAGCCATGGATTTTAGTTACGGTTGCTAAAATCATTTTCCTCATACAAACAGAATTCTTCATCTCTTTTCTGTTTCTGAGTAAATAGTACGTACCAGCACTATTTGAAAATAACAAACTCTTGATTGAATAATGAAAAACTACAGTTAAACACTAAAAAACTCTAAGCCATCTCCGTGGAGATGTTGCCTGTACAACGGCAAAGAGAATGACTGGGGTAGGCGGAGCCTAGGAGGGATCATGTGACCAGCTTTGCTGGGCTCTTTGCCATTTCCTGTTGGGGAGGAGAATATCCCACAAGTAAGGATGACGCCGTGGACCGGACACACCTATGTTGGAGAAATAGGCAAACACACAGAAGTACACAAAATACAGAAATAACACGCAGCCAGTCAAATCCAGGTAAATTCAAATAGTCCTCTTGCACAGTCTTGTTATAGTCCGTTAGAGAGCTCTTGGGTAATCAACCTCTGTATAGTTCAGGCAACTTGGAATAATTATTTTCCCATGAAAAAGTGGTTTTGAAAACTGCCCATCTCTCTTGTCAGCTCACAACACGTCCCCTAGCGATGATCTTAGCAACCAATCGTAATCCAGCACACAGAGGGGCATCACTGTTAACAGCTGTCAGTCCCACCCCCTGATCACCTGCTGAGATTGTAGTCAGTCTGGCTGAGGATGTACAAATGCAGCCTTTTGAAGTGCCAGATCTGAGGGTAACAGATGGACCAGATACCACTTTTGTCCCTAGAAGATTTACTGCCATGAGTAATTAACCCTCTGCTTTGAAGCAGCATGCTCAGATATGTAAATCAGTCTTAAGCAGAGACTGTGAAAATCTTTCTTTGTACACTGGCTTGTGACCTAATTTGTACAAATAGCAATACAGGTGGCCCTCGGTTTACGCCTGTTCAATTTGCGCCGTTTCAGAATAACAACCTTTTTTTTAGTCATATGACTGCTATTGAAAAGCTTTGGAAAGCAAAGTGCACTGATTAAAATAGCCAGTAGGTGTAGCTGTCCGCTTGTTTTGCAGCAAATGTATGCAACTTAACAGCCTGAAATTGATCTGTGTACACAGAGCAGACATTAGATATCGAACAAGTTTTAGCAGCCACTTCCCTATTATCTTCCTGTCCAGCAGCTTGAGGTGACGGTGCCTAACTGCTTAATCACTGCAGATTGAAATGCATAGAATAGGTGCAGACCTAATATTATCAAACATGCTAACAATGCAAAGAACTGATTGCAGAAAAATGCAAGTAAAAAAACGTTTTTGTTTATTAAACTTAGTTTGAGGATGATGCAGTCTGTTGTGTGATTTTTTAAATAGGTGCTGTTAGCAAATGTTTTTGTTCATTAAACTTAGTTTGATGATGATACAATCTATATTATTAGGTTTATAATGCTGTTTAGCATTTAAAGTCTTCATTTCAAAGCTTTAAAAATAATGTATTAGGTGTTACTTATGACAATTTTGAGAGGGGCCTGGAACCTAACCCCCTCACTTCCCATTGACTTACATTATAAACTGGGTTTCAATTTACAACGGTTTCAATTTACAACCATCCCTCCTGGAACCTAACCCCGGTGTAAACTGAGGACTACCTGTACACCACTGTTATTGACATACATGCATGAGAGGCAAGCCCCAAAACACAGAAAAAGGGAAACCATGTGGGCCCAACCCCCCATCACTGAGCCTCGGCACCCACTCTTCCGCCACAACGTCAATTTGATAAATGATCAAAAACAGCATCTTAAAATTTACAGTACTGTTTTCAGTAATTAAAGGGACAGTCAAGTCCAAAAAAAACTTTCATGTTTAAAATAGGGCATGCAATTTTAAACAACTTCCCAATTTACTTTTATCACCAATTTTGCTTTGTTCCCTTGGTATTCTTAGTTGAAAGCTAAAACTAGGAGGTTCATATGCTAATTTCTTAGACCTTGAAGACTGCCTCTAATCTGAATACATTTTGACCACTAGAGGGCATTAGTTCACATGTTTCATATAGATAACATTGAGCTCATGCACGTAAAGTGACCTAGGAGTGAGCACTGATTGGCTAAACTGCATGTCTGTCAAAAGAACTGAAATAAGGGGGCAGTCAGCAGAAGCTTAGATAAAAGATAATTACAGAGGTAAAATGTGTATTATTATAACTGTGTTGGTTATGCAAAACTGGGGAATGGGTAATAAAGGGATTATCTTTCTTTTTAAACAACAAAAATTCTGGTGTTGACTGTCCCTTTAATAAGTTTTAGCCACCTGAGAAATTAAAATGGGGTACACAAAGCACACATTTGCAGAAAGTATACCCCTTGGTGCATCAAATGAAGTATTTCTAGCATGAATTTGGGGTGCACAGCAATTAATGGAATAAGTTGCATTGCTTAAAAAAAAAAAAAGTATTCTAAGCAAAGAGCCATATTCCACTTACATTGTCTATTTTTGTGCTAGCAGTACATTTAGCCCCCCGGTGTACCTTAGAAAAATGTGTACCTTATTTAATGTATCTTAGTTTCCCAGGCTTCTATAGCTATCCGATTGCAGACATAACCCATAAACGTTGAAAGGCTATTTTTTTTTTTTTAGACGATTTCAAGATTGCCATGTCTGCAATTAAACAGTTTAGCCACTTGGAAAATTAAAATATGGTACACAAAGCACACATTTCTAGAAATTACACCCTTTGGCGCATCAAATGAAGGGCTACGTGTATCTCTAGCACATAACTGAGGTGCGCAACCATTAATGGAATATGGTGCTTTGCATAAAAAATATTAAATTTTTTAGCAAAGAGACATATTCTACTTATTATAACATTGTCTATTTTTGTGCTAGCAATACATGTAAGCCCCTCATTTGATGCGCCAAAGGGTGTACTTTCCAAAAATGTGTACTTTATTTAATGTATCTTTATTTCCCAGATGGCTACAGCGGTCTGATTGCAGACATAACCCGGTAAATTTGAAAGACTATTTTAAAAATAAAAATGTAATTCTCTTTACAAAATAGATATTTTTTAAGGAATTGTCGCTAGAAAATATATAATTTTTATTGCAAAAAGTAAGCTTCTTTTAAAAATAAAAATACAGAAGTTTTGAAAGATGGAGAGAGCTGCATAGAGAGGGTGTTTTACTCATCTTCCAGGCATGCTAAAAGACCAATTATAAAAATATATATATATATTTTTTTTTAAATAGCATTCCTCTAACATTTATTAATTTGTAACCACATTATCCAGGTCATCATGGGATTACGAATATAATATTGGTCCATATTGTAAAAAGGGAATGCAACATTTGTCAGCTAGGTGATCACTGCGGTAACGCTGGTTACCACGGCGATCATTTACCTATGATAGTTAAATCGATATTTATTTTTCAAAAACAGAATTTATGCTTACCTGATAAATTACTTTCTCCAACGGTGTGTCCGGTCCACGGTGTCATCCTTACTTGTGGGAATATCTCTTCCCCAACAGGAAATGGCAAAGAGTCCCAGCAAAGCTGTCCATATAGTCCCTCCTAGGCTCCGCCCACCCCAGTCATTCGACCGACTGACAGGAGGAAAAAAACAGGAGAAACTATAGGGTGGTGACTGTAGTTAGAGAAAATAATTCATCAAACCTGATTAAAAAACCAGGGCGGGCCGTGGACCGGACACACCGTTGAAGAAAGTAATTTATCAGGTAAGCATAAATTCTGTTTTCTCCAACATTGGTGTGTCCGGTCCACGGCGTCATCCTTACTTGTGGGAACCAATACCAAAGCTTTAGGACACGGATGAAGGGAGGGAGCAAATCAGGTTACCTAAACAGAAGGCACCACGGCTTGCAAAACCTTTCTCCCAAAAATAGCCTCTGAAGAAGCAAAAGTATCAAATTTGTAAAATTTGGCAAAAGTGTGCAGTGAAGACCAAGTCGCTGCCTTACATATCTGATCAACAGAAGCCTCGTTCTTGAAGGCCCATGTGGAAGCCACAGCCCTAGTGGAGTGAGCTGTGATTCTTTCTGGAGGTTGCCGTCCGGCAGTCTCGTAAGCCAATCGGATGATGCTTTTAAGCCAAAAAGAAAGAGAGGTAGAAGTCGCTTTTTGACCTCTCCTTTTACCAGAATAGACGACAAACAGAGAAGAAGTTTGTCTGAACTCTTTTGTAGCTTCTAAATAGAATTTTAGAGCACGGACTACGTCTAAATTGTGTAACAAACGTTCCATCTTTGAAACTGGATTCGGACACAAAGAAGGAACAACTATCTCCTGGTTAATATTTTTGTTAGAAACAACCTTTGGAAGAAAACCAGGCTTAGTACGCAAAACAACCTTATCTGCATGGAACACCAGATAGGGCGGAGAACACTGCAGAGCAGATAACTCAGAAACTCTTCTAGCAGAAGAAATAGCAACCAAAAACAAAACTTTCCAAGATAACAACTTAATATCTATGGAATGTAGAGGTTCAAACGGAACCCCTTGAAGAACTGAAAGAACTAGATTTAAACTCCAGGGAGGAGTCAAAGGTCTGTAAACAGGCTTGATCCTAACCAGAGCCTGAACAAATGCTTGAACATCTGGCACAGCTGCCAGTCGTTTGTGTAATAAGACAGATAAAGCAGAAATCTGTCCCTTTAGAGAACTCGCTGATAATCCTTTATCCAAACCCTCTTGTAGAAAGGAAAGGATGTTAGGGATTTTGATCTTATTCCATAAGAATCCCTTGGATTCACACCAGCAGATATATCTTTTCCATATTTTATGGTAAATTTTCTAGTTACCGGTTTTCTGGCTTGAACTAGAGTATCTATCACAGAATCTGAAAACCCACGCTTTGATAGAATCAAGCGTTCAATTTCCAAGCCGTCAGCTGGAGGGAGACCAGATTTGGATGTTCGAATGGACCCTGTACAAGAAGATCCTGTCTCAAAGGTAGCTTCCATGGTGGCACTGATGACATATTCACCAGGTCTGCATACCAAGTCCTGCGTGGCCACGCAGGAGCTATCAAAATCACAGAGGCCCTCTCCTGCTTGATCCTGGCTACCAGCCTGGGAATGAGAGGAAACGGTGGAAACACATAGGCTAGGTTGAAGGTCCAAGGCGCTATGAGTGCATCCACTAGAGTCGCCTTGGGATCCCTAAATCTGGACCTGTAGCAAGGAACCTTGAAGTTCTGACGAGACGCCATCAGATCCATATCTGGAATGCCCCATAATTGAGTCAACTGGGCGAATATCTCCGGGTGGAGTTCCCACTCCCCCGGATGGAATGTCTGACGACTCAGATAATCCGCCTCCCAGTTTTCCACACCTGGGATGTGGATCGCAGATAGGTGGCAGGAGTGATCCTCTGCCCATTTTATTATTTTGGTCACTTCCTTCATCGCCAGGGAACTCCTTGTTCCCCCCTGATGATTGATATAAGCAACAGTCGTCATGTTGTCTGATTGGAATCTTATGAATCTGGCCTTTGCTAGTTGAGGCCAAGCCCTGAGAGCATTGAATATCGCTCTCAGTTCCAGAATGTTTATCGGGAGAAGAGACTCTTCCCGAGACCATAGTCCCTGAGCTTTCAGGGATTTCCAGACCGCGCCCCAGCCCACTAGACTGGCGTCGGTCGTGACGATGACCCACTCTGGTCTGCGGAAGCTCATTCCCTGGGACAGGTGGTCCAGGGTTAGCCACCAACGGAGTGAGTCTCTGGTCTTCTGATCTACTTGAATCACTGGAGACAAGTCTGTATAGTCCCCATTCCACTGTTTCAGCATGCACAGTTGTAATGGTCTTAGATAAATTTGCGCAAAAGGAACTATGTCCATTGCTGCAACCATCAATCCTACTACTTCCATGCACTGAGCTACGGAAGGACGAGGAATAGAATGAAGAACTTGACAAGCGTTTAGAAGTTTTGACTTTCTGACTTCTGTCAGGAAAATCCTCATTTCTAAGGAATCTATTATTGTTCCCAAGAAGGGAACTCTTGTCGACAGAGACAGGGAACTTTTTTCTATGTTCAACTTCCATCCGTGAGATCTGAGAAAGGCCAGAACGATGTCTGTGTGAGACTTTGCCTTTGAAAGAGACGACGCTTGTATTAGAATGTCGTCCAAGTACGGTACTACTGCAATGCCCCCTGGTCTTAGAACCGTTAGAAGGGATCCGAGTACCTTTGTGAAAATCCTTGGAGCAGTGGCTAACCCGAATGGGAGGGCCACAAACTGGTAATGTTTGTCCAGAAAGGCGAACCTTAGGAACTGATGATGTTCTTTGTGGATAGGAATATGTAGATACGCATCCTTTAGATCCACGGTAGTCATAAATTGACCTTCCTGGATTGTGGGTAGAATCGTTCGAATGGTTTCCATTTTGAACGATGGTACTCTGAGAAATTTGTTTAGGATCTTTAAATCCAGAATTGGTCTGAAAGTTCCCTCTTTTTTGGGAACTACAAACAGATTTGAGTAAAATCCCATTCCTTGTTCCGCCGTTGGAACTGGGTGTATCACTCCCATCTTTAACAGGTCTTCTACACAATGTAAGAATGCCTGTCTCTTTATTTGGTTTGAGGATAAGTGAGACATGTGGAACCTTCCCCTTGGGGTAGTTCATTGAATTCCAGAAAATAACCCTGAGAAACTATTTCTAGTGTCCAGGGATCCTGAACATCTCTTGCCCAAGCCTGAGCAAAGAGAGAGAGTCTGCCCCCTACTAGATCCGGTCCCGGATCGGGGGCTACTCCTTCATGCTGTTTTGTTAGCAGCAGCAGGCTTCTTAGCCTGCTTACCCTTGTTCCAGCCTTGCGTCGGTTTCCAGGCTGGTTTGGTTTGAGAGGCATTACCCTCTTGTTTAGAGGATGCAGAGTTAGAGGCCGGTCCGTTCCTGAAATTGCGAAAGGAACGAAAATTAGACTTATTCTTGGCTTTGAAAGGCCTATCTTGTGGGAGGGCATGGCCCTTTCCCCCAGTGATGTCTGAAATAATCTCTTTCAATTCTGGCCCAAAGAGAGTCTTACCCTTGAAGGGGATATTAACTAATTTTGTCTTGGAAGATACATCCGCTGACCAAGACTTTAGCCAAAGCGCTCTGCGCGCCACAATTGCAAACCCTGAATTTTTCGGCGCTAATCTAGCTAGTTGCAAAGTGGCATCTAAAATAAAAGAATTGGCCAACTTGAGTGCGTGAACTCTGTCCATAACCTTCTCATACGGAGTCTCTCTACTGAGCGACTTTTCTAGTTCCTCGAACCAGAACCACGCTGCTGTAGTGACAGGAACAATGCACAAAATGGGTTGCAGGAGGTAACCTTGCTGTACAAAAATCTTTTTAAGCAAACCCATATCCATTATCCATAGGATCTTTGAAAGCACAATTATCCTCGATAGGAATAGTAGTGCGCTTGTTTAAAGTAGAAACTGCCCCTTCGACCTTAGGGACTGTCTGCCATAAGTCCTTTCTGGGGTCGACCATAGGAAATAATTTCTTAAATATAGGAGGGGGGACAAAAGGTATGCCGGGCTTCTCCCACTCCTTATTCACTATATCCGCCACCCGCTTGGGTATAGGAAAAGCCTCAGGGTGCAACCGGATCCTCTAGGAACTTGTCCATCTTGCATAATTTTTCTGGAATGACCAGGTTGTCACAATCATCCAGAGTAGAGAACACCTCCTTAAGCAGTGCACGGAGATGCTCTAATTTAAATTTAAATGTCACAACATCAGGTTCTGCTTGTTGAGAAATTTTACCTGAATCTGAAATTTCCCCATCCGACAAAACCTCCCTCATGACCCCTTCAGATTGGTGTGAGGGTATGAATGAGCAATTATCATCAGCGCCCTCCTGCTCTACAGTGTTTAAAACAGAGCAATCACGCTTTCTCTGATATGCAGGCATTTTGGATAAAATATTTGCTATGGAGTTATCCATTACTGCCGTTAATTGTTGCATAGTAATAAGCATTGGCGTGCTAGAAATACTAGGGGCCGCCTGCGTGGGCAAAACTGGTGTAGACACAGAAGGAGATGATGTAGAACTATGTCTACTCCCTTCATCTGATGAATCATCTTGGGCAACTTTACTATCTGTGGCAATACTGTCCTTACTTTGTTTGGACGCTATGGTACAATTATCACACAATTTTGAAGGGACACACACATTGATCTTCAAACATATAGAACATAGCTTATCTGAAGGTGCAGACATGTTAAACAGGCTTAAACTTGTCAAAAAAGTACAAAAACCGTTTTAAAACAAAACCGTTACTGTCTCTTTAAATTTTAAACAGTGCACACTTTATTACTGAATATGTGAAAAAGTATGAAGGAATTGTTAAAAATTTACCAAATTTTCACCACAGTGTCTTAAAGCATTCAAAGTATTGCACACCAATTTTCAGAGCTTTAACTCTTAAAATAAAGAAACCGGAGCCGGTTACAGTTTTAACCCCTCTACAGTCCCAGCTACAGCCTTTGCTGCGACTTTACCAAACCCAGGGGGGAATACGATACCAGATGAAGCCTTCTAGGAACTTTTCCAACTACTTTCAGATCCTCACACATGCATCTGCATGTCTTGCTCTCAAAAGTAACTGCGCATTAATGGCGCGAAAATGAGGCTCAGCCTACAACTGGGAAGGCCCTTCCTGACTGGAAAGGTGTCTAACACAGTGCCTGACGTTAAAAAACGTTCCCCAAGCTTATAAGTGTGAATTACAAGCATAAACATGTATAAAATGCCCAAATAAAGCAATCGATTTTGCCCATAAAAGTGTCTACCAGTTTTATAGCCCATGTTAAGCCCTTTATTCTGTTTGAGACTAAGAAAATGGCTTACCGGTCCCCATGAGGGGAAATGACAGCCTTCCAGCATTACACAGTCTTGTTAGAAATATGGCTAGTCATACCTTGAGCAGAAAAGTCTGCTAACTGTTTCCCCCAACTGAAGTTACTTCATCTCAACAGTCCTATGTGGAAACAGCAAACGATTTTAGTTACTGTCTGCTAAAATCATCTTCCTCTCACAAACAGAACTCTTCATCTTTTTTCTGTTTCAGAGTAAATAGTACATACCAGCACTATTTTAAAATAACAAACTCTTGATAGTAGAATTAAAAAACTACAACTAAACACCACATACTCTTAACCATCTCTGTGGAGATGTTGCCTGTGCAACGGCAAAGAGAATGACTGGGGTGGGCGGAGCCTAGGAGGGACTATATGGACAGCTTTGCTGGGACTCTTTGCCATTTCCTGTTGGGGAAGAGATATTCCCACAAGTAAGGATGACGCCGTGGACCAGACACACCAATGTTGGAGAAAATAAAACAAGTTTATTTTTAGAACATGTATTTTGGGGGGTCTCTAGGCAATTTTGATCTTTATTTATGTTCCTTTAGAGACTACCAAATCCTTTTTTTTTTCACTTTTCTTTTACTTTTTTACCCTTTTTTTTAAGGGCAGACGATTACCTTTCCAATGGTGGGTCTTGGGTGTCTGTAGCTGCTTAGATGTCTGAGATACAGGCATCTAAGGAGCATGCCCCATCTCCCTATAACTGATAATGGTTTTAAATAAAGTTGCACAGTGACATCATTGCGTGTGATGTCACTGCTTAAAACGTGAAGCCCTGACGATGCCTGTCACTATACGGGCCAGATTGCCGGGGTGGAATGGATGGAGGTCCCCAGAACTCCACGAAAGTGGGGGAGTGCTAGTGATAGTCATTAGCACCCGAGAGGGAAACTTTGCGCGGCTCAGAGCAATGCTGTAAGCCATTTCAAAACATGCCCAGTCACTGTAGAAAAGTTGCAGCACATCCGTTTCATGGAAGCACATGGACATATTTACAAGCCAAACATTGGGTGTCAGAGCGCCTAGCCAACACCTACGTATGTTTCACTCCCATTGGCTGATCAACGGGGCTTTGTCAGGGAATTTTCTACAATGACCGGGCATGTTTTGAAATGGCTTACAGCATGGACATTCTAATACGGAAACTAATACGCTAAGGAGAGGTATCAATTTGTTGTTACAGAAACAGAACCGCTTATGTGGAGCTTGTTTGATGTTGCTTGCCGTCCGGACTGTCTATTTGGTTGACAACTGACCTCCCTCTATTTTATGCCGTTCTCATATTGCATGCCATGACTCACATCTCACTCAGTTGCCTACTTGCTTACGTAATGCTTACTTGCACTAACTATTTAACCATTTCACCTTTTAACCACTGAACTGAGGCATTACTGAATAGAAGCTTGCATTATAAGGCACCTTGTGTTAAGCAAAATCAGTTCAACTTTGGAACTGCTACTATGACTTTGTTTCTCATGTCAAGTACAATTGAGCTACCAATCTATTACTTTATACCAACAATTGCCGTGCATGCACAGATCCCCATGATAACCTGCCCAGACACAGCCTGTTAATATACAGGGTTTGGTGCAGCAGGGTGTTGCATGCAATAAGCCAACTTCTGGGACGCCAAATTTGCCTTTAAGAATTCTATATACAATGCTTTTTATATTTGCACTTTAGATATCGTTCATCTGCACTTTATTTCAGGGATATGTGTGTGTTTATTATGCCATGATAACAGAATATGCCTATCAATGGATGTATATGAATAAAATAATTTTTTGATACTACTTAAAAGAGTGCTGAAGTCCCATTCTTTGTGTACAAGGATTACTATATCCTTGGGATCTAACTTTTTAGTTTAAATCAATTATCTTTCTCCAAGCCTCTAACCTATAATAGAGACACCAAAACTCCATTGCAAACTCAATACAAAACCCTTTCACATTTGCATTAAATGTGCTAAGCAACTCAATCCTAAAATACTGGAAAAAGACAGACATTCCTTCTCTACAAGACTGGCTAACTCCTCAAAGCCTAGCACTCTTGACCCCTGGTAATGTTAAACTTTAAAATGTAGTCTCATGTGAACTCAGATATGATACCTCAAATTTTTATCTGTTACACATGGATGGAAAGACAAGGAACCATGACATCTACAACAAATGCATGTCTACTCTCTATGTCTTATATAGAACAATTAGATCATGAAATGGACTGTGCCAACGTTATTTTAACTCTTTTATACTGTAAAAATAACAATTTATGTAAGAACTTACCTGATAAATTAATTTCTTTCATATTAGCAAGAGTCCATGAGCTAGTGACGTATGGGATATACATTCATACCAGGAGGGGCAAAGTTTCCCAAACCTTAAAATGCCTATAAATACACCCCTCACCACACCCACAATTCAGTTTAACAAATAGCCAAGAAGTGGGGTGATAAGAAAAAAGTGCGAAAGCATATAAAATAAGGAATTGGAATAATTGTGCTTTATACAAAAAAATCATAACCACCACAAAAAAGGGCGGGCCTCATGGACTCTTGCTAATATGAAAGAAATGAATTTATCAGGTAAGTTCTTATATAAATTATGTTTTCTTTCATGTAATTAGCAAGAGTCCATGAGCTAGTGACGTATGGGATAATGACTACCCAAGATGTGGATCTTTCAACACAAGAGTCACTAGAGAGGGAGGGATAAAATAAAGACAGCCAATTCCTGCTGAAAATAATCCACACCCAAAATAAAGTTTAATGAAAAACATAAGCAGAAGATTCAAACTGAAACCACTGCCTGAAGTACTTTTCTACCAAAAACTGCTTCAGAAGAAGAAAACACATCAAAATGGTAGAATTTAGAAAAAGTATGCAAAGAGGAACAAGTTGCTGCTTTGCAAATCTGATCAATCGAAGCTTCATTCCTAAACGCCCAGGAAGTAGAAACTGACCTAGTAGAATGAACTGTAATCCTTCGAGGCGGAATTTTACCCGACTCGACATAGGCATGATGAAATAAAGATTTCAACCAAGATGCCAAAGAAATGGCAGAAGCTTTCTGGCCTTTTCTAGAACCGGAAAAGATGACAAATAGACTAGAAGTCTTTCGGAAAGACTTAGTAGCTTAAACATAATAATACAAAACTCTAACAGCATCCAAAGAATGCAATGATTTCTCCTTAGAATTCATAGGATTAGGACATAATGAAGGAACCACAATTTCTCTACTAAGGCTGTTAGAATTCACAACCTTAGGTAAAAAATTCAGCACCGCCCTATCCTGATGAAAAATCAGAAAAGGAGACTCACAAGAAAGAGCAGATAATTCAGAGACTCTTCTAGCAGAAGAGATGGCCAAAAGAAACAAAACTTTCCAAGAAAGTAATATAACGACAAAAGAATGCATGGGTTCAAAAGGAGGAGCTTGAAAAGCCCCCAGAACCAAATTCAAACTCCAAGGAGGAGAAATTGACTTAATGACAGGTTTTATACGAACCAAAGCTTGTACAAAACAATGAAATATCAGGAAGATTAGCAATCCTTCTGTGAAAAAAGAACAGAAAGAGCAGAGATTTGTCCTTTCAAGAAACTTGCGGACAAACCTTTATCTAAACCATCCTGAAGAAACTGAAAAATTCTCGGTATTCAAAAAGAATGCCAAGAAAAAATGATGAGAAAGACACTAAGAAATATAAGTCTTCCAGACTCTATAATATATCTCTCTAGATACAGATTTACGAGCCTGTCACATAGTATTAATCACAGAGTCAGAGAAACCTTCTTTGACCAAAAATCAAGCGTTCAAACTCCATACCTTAAAATTTAAGGTTTTGAGATCCTGATGGAAAAAAAAAAAGGACCTTGTGACAGAAAGTCTGGTCTTAACGGAAGAGTCCACAGCTGGCAAGAGGCCATCCGGACAAGATCCGCATACCAAAACCTGTGAGGCCATGCTGGAGCTACCAGCAGGACAAACGAGCATTCCTTAGAATCTTGGAGAATACTCTTGGAAGAAGAACTAGAGGCGGAAAGATATAGGCAGGATGATACTTCCAAGGAAGTGATAATGTATCCACTGCTTCCGCCCGAGGATCCCGGGATCTGGACAGATACCAGGGAAGTTTCTTGTTTAGATGAGAAGCCATCAGATCTATTTCTGGGAGTTCCCACATTTCAACAATCTGAAGAAATACCTCTGGGTGAAGAGACCATTCGCCCGGATGCAACGTTTGGCGACTGAGATAATCCGCTTCCCAATTGTCTATACCTGGGATATGAACCGCAGAGATTAGACAGGAGCTGGATTCCGCCCAAACTAAAATTCGAGATACTTCTTTCATAGCCAGAGGACTGTGAGTCCCTCCTTGATGATTGATGTATGCCACAGCTGTGACATTGTTTATCTGAAAACAAATGAACAACTCTCTCTTCAGAAGAGGCCAAGACTGAAGAGCTCTGAAAATTGCACGGAGTTCAAAAAAATATTGATCGGTAATCTCACCTCCTGAGATTCCCAAACCCCTTGTGCCGTCAGAGACCCCCACACAGCTCCCCAACCTGTAAGACTTGCATCTGTTGAGATTATAGTCCAGGTCAGAAGAACAAAGAAGCCCCCTGAACTAAACGATGGTGAACTGTCCACCATGACAGAGAGTGTCGTATAATTGGTTTAAAGATATTAATTGAGATATCTTTGTGTAATCCCTGCACCACTGGTTCAGCATACAGAGCTGAAGAGGTCGCATGTGAAAACGAGCAAAGGAGATCACATCCGATGCGGCAGTCCTAAGACCTAAAATTTCCATGCATAAGGCTACCAAAGGGAATGATTGTGACTGAAGGTTTCGACAAGCTGAGATCAATTTTAGACGTCTCTTGTCTGTCAGAGACAGAGTCATGGACACTGAATCTATCTGGAAACCTAAAAAGGTTACCCTTGTCTGAGGAAACAATGAACTGAATGGTAAATTGATCCTCCAACCATGACCTTGAAGAAACAACACAAGTCGATTCGTATGAGATTCTGCGAAATTGTGAAGACTGAGCAAGTACCAACATATCGTCCAAATAAGGAAATACCAAAATCCTGTTCTCTGATTACAGACAGAAGGGCACCGAGAACCTTTGAAAAAAATTATTGGAGCTGACGCTAGGCCAAACGGTAGAGCCACAAAACTGGTAATGCTTGTCTAAAAAGAGTATCTCAGAAACTAAAAGTGATCTGGATGAATCGGAATATGCAGATATACATCCTGTAAATCTGTTGTAGACATATAATGCCCTTGCTAAACAAAAGGCAGGATAGTCCTACAGTTACCATCTTGAATGTTGGTATCCTTACATAACGATTCAAAATAGATAGATCCGGAACTGGTCTGAATGAATTGACCTTCTTTGGTACAATGAAGAGATAGAATAAAACCCCAGCCCCTGTTCCAGAACTGAAACTGGCATAATTACTCCAGCCAACTCTAGATCTGAAACACATTTCAGAAATGCTGAGCCTTGCTGTGTTTACTGGGACACGGGAAAGAAAAAAAATCTCTTTGCAGGAGGCCTTAACTTGAAGCCAATTCTGTACCTTTCTGAAACAATGTTCTGAAACCAGAGATTGTGAACGGAATTGATCCAAATTTCCTTGAAGAAAACGTAAACTGCCCCATACCAGCTGAGCTGGAATGAGGGCCGCACCTTCATGGGTATTTAGGAGCTGGCTATAGGTTTCTATAAGGCTTGGATATATTCCAAACTGAAAATGGTTTCCAAACTGATACCGCTCCTGAGGATGAAGGATCAGGCTTTTATTCCTTGTTGTGAGGAAAGGAACGAAAATGATTATTAGACCTAAATTTACCCTAGATTTTTTATCCTTTGGTAAAAAAGTTCCCTTCCCTCCAGTAACAGTTGAGATAATAGAATCCAACTGAAAATTGAATAATTTATTACCCTGGAAAGAAAGGGAAAGCAAAGTTGACTTAGAAGACATATCAGTATTCCAAGTTTTAAGCCATAAAGCTTTCCTAGCTAAAATAGCTAGAGACATATACCTGACATCAACTCTAATGATATCAAAAGATGATATCACAAATAAAATTATTAGCATGTTATAGAATAATAATAATGCTATAAAATTATGATCTGTTACTTGTTGCGCTAAAGCTTCTAACCAAAAAGTTGATGCTGCAGCAACATCCGCTAAAAATATAGCAGGTCTAAGAAGATTACCTGAACATAAGTAAGCTTTTCTTAGAAAGGATTCAATTTTCCTATTTAAAGGATCCTTAAATGAAGTACTATCTGCCATAGGAATAGTAGTACGTTTAGCAGGAGTAGAGACAGCCCCATTAACCTTAGAGATTTTGTCCCAAAACTCTAATCTGTCAGATGGCACAGGATATAATTGCTTAAAACGTTTAGAAGGAGTAAATGAATTACCCAAATTATTCCATTCCCTGGAAATTACTTCAGAAATAGCATCAGGGAGAGAAAACACTTCTGGAATAACTACTTATTTAAACGTTTAGATTTAGTATCAAGAGGACCAGAATCCTCTATTTCTAATGCAATTAATACTTCTTTAAGTAAAGAACGAATAAATTCCATCTTGAACAAATACAAAGATTTATCAGCATCAACCTCTGAGACAGAAACCTCTGAACCAGAAGAACCATTATCAGTATCAGAATGATGATGTTCATTTAAAAATTCATCTGAAAAAAGAGAAGTTTTAAAAAGACTTTTATGTATACTAGAAGGAGAAATAACAGACATAGCCTTCTTAATGGATTTAAAAAATAAAATCTCTTATGTTATCAGGAACACTCTGAAAATTAGATGTTGACGGAACAGCAACAGGTAATGTAACAGTACTAAAGGAAATTTTATCTGCATTAATAAGTTTGTCATGACATGCAATACAAACAACAGCTGGAGAAACAGATACCAAAAGTTTATAGCAGATACACTTAGCTTGGTAGCTCCAGCACTGGGCAGCGATTTTCCTGAAGTATCTTCTGACTCAGTTGCAACGTGGAACATCTTGCAATATGTAAAAGAAAAAACAACATATAAAGCAAAATTGATCAAATTCCTTAAATGACAGTTTCAGGAATGGGAAAAAAATGCCAGTGAACAAGCTTCTAGCAACCAGAAGCAATAAATAATGAGACTTAAATAATGTGGAGACAAAAATGACGCCCATATTTTTTAGCGCCAAAAAAGACGCCCACATTATTTGGCGCCTAAATGCTTTTGGCGCCAAAAATTACGCCACATCCGGAACGCCGACACTTGACGCAAAAAAAGGTCAAAAAATGACGCAACTTCCGGCGACACGTATGACGCCGGAAACAGAAAATTTTTTTTGCGACAAAAAAGTCCGCGCCAAAAATGACGCAATAAAATGAAGCATTTTCAGCCCCCGCGAGCCTAACAGCCCACAGGGAAAAAGTCAAATTTTTTAAGGTAAGAAAAAATAATTGAAACAAATGCATTTATCCCAAGTATGAAACTGACTGTCTGAAAATAAGGAATGTTGAACATCCTGAGTCAAGGCAAATAAATGTTTGAATACATATATTTAGAACTTTATAAAAAAGTGCCTAACCATAGCTTAGAGTGTCACAGAAAATAAGCTTACTTACTTACCCCAGGACACTCATCTACATGTTGTAGAAAGCCAAACCAGTACTGAAACGAAAATCAGCAGAGGTAATGGTATATATATATAAGAGTATATTGTCGATCTGAAAAGGGAGGTAAGAGATGAATCTCTACGACCGATAACAGAGAACCTATGAAATAGACCCCGTAGAAGGAGATAATTGCATTCAAATAGGCAATACTCTCCTCACATCCCTCTGACATTCACTGCACGCTGAGAGGAAAACCGGGCTCCAACCTGCTGCGGAGCGCATATCAACGTAGAATCTAGCACAAACTTACTTCACCACCTCCATAGGAGGCAAAGTTTGCAAAACTGAATTGTGGGTGTGGTGAGGGGTGTATTTATAGGCATTTTAAGGTTTGGAAAACTTTGCCCCTCCTGGTAGGAATGTATATCCCATACGTCACTAGCTCATGGACTCTTGCTAATTACATGAAAGAAATAACAATACGTACAAATCAAATCCTATTTTATAAAAGGCCAGGTATGTTTGTCCGATGCGGTCATGTGCAGTAGAGACTGCAGCGCGAGACAAACATACCTGGCCATAAGGAAGGATCAGTCAGTGAGGATCAGACAGCAGAGAGGGTGTGGGGTCGGGAGACGAGGGAGGGGGGAGGATAAGTCAGTGAGGATCAGACAGCAGAGAGGTGGGGCAGGAGATATGGGGGTGTGTGAGCGGGTGGGACCGCTGCACAAAAAAAATAAAAAAGTTGAGAGCGGCAGGGAAGGGCAAGAAGGGAGGGAGAGGGGTTCCAAGTGGATGGGTATTTTGGCCCGTGTACACGGGCTTTAGAACTAGTAAATATATAAAATACAAATGACCAACCTGAATGTTGTCAAATTTCAATCCTGGCATGGTGAGTTTTTCTTTATCAATAAAAATAGTGCTGTACTGCTGAGTTGCTACAGAGATTAGAATGTCCCTGGTTTCTTTTGATGGTATCCAGGCATCATTTCTTCTGTCCATTTCACTCATGTTCAGGGCTGTAGCAAAGGGATCATCACTTCCAGCAAAAACACTCTGAATCTGTGAAAAAGGCTTAGGGGACTGAGAAATCTCTACAGAACTCTGTGAACCTCCTGATTGGTTTCCAATAAAAAATGCGGTGCTAGCAAAGTCTTGTGGAGTCATGGTCTCAGGTGTTCGAGGTACAGGACTAATTTCAGGAACATTACTGCCTGCATTTGGGTTACTCACAGAAATAAAATTAGATGATGTTGTAAAAGAGTCAAAAAAATCAGAGCCTGGTGAATGTGTACTACCATTATCAGAGAAAAAATTGCTCAGGCTTGGACTGGGCTGGACAACCTGGGCCTGCATCTTTACTATGCTTTTAATTTCATTTCCGAAACTGAGTGACTTCACCATCTGAGATTCAAAATCTGAATGTACTAAGATTGGCTGCTGTGTATTAGCTTCACTAAAGATTGTACAAACAGGGATATTCTCGTCTTGAAGTGGTTTGCTAACAGGTGTAACAGACTCTTCCGCTTCATTTAATGGAGTCTGCACATTTTTGCTTATTTCTTCTGTTTTTAAATGTGAATTGTCCTCACATTCTGTAGACATATCTTCAACTGGTAACACTTGTGTATTTGGATTCTCTGTAGAGATTTCCTGTTCAGAGTTGCTATTAACGCTCAAATTAGATTCTTTATTATTTTCACTCCCTAATCTAAGGGATTCATTGCTTTCAATCTCATCAACAATATCCTGCAGGCAGCCAAGATCCCCAGCATCATCTTCACTGATATTGGGAGAATCGGAAATAATTACGCTTTCCATCATCTGATCGTTCAGCTTGTCTAGAAAGTTACCAGAATCTTCAGAGATAGTAACATTTTCTTCTGATGCATCAAGGTCAATTGTTTCTTCATGGAAAAGAATTTCATCTTGCTCTTCTGGGGAAATATTTTGAGTCGAACAAGTTATGCCTGATGTGTCCAAGCTGCTAAGATCTGCTACAATATCTTCATTATTACTTTCTGTATCCTCCATTTTTTCCTTTACGAAAAAAAAAGCAGAGAAATAAGTCACATTAACAAGTTACCTAGTAGTTTGTTTAATCAGCTTTAGGTATATAGAATTATTCTATCTAGATATATAATGCAGGGAATATTTTTAAAGCTGGAAAGGGGAAGTTAATATTTTCAAAGATTAAAATTCTAGCTCTTCCTACCTTTTAACATGCAAATCAAAAACACTATAGGTATATTTAGATGGCATGTTAGAAAAAAAATTAAACAAAAGGGATAAGGAGCAAATACGTAATGCTGTATAAAAATACAGTTAAAGAGATACTAAACCCAATTTTTTTCTTCTTTCATCATTCAGATAGTGCATGCAATTTTAAGCAACTACATTTAGCCACCAATAAGCAAGCGTAACCCAGGTTCTTAACCTAAAGTGGGCCAGCACCTAAGCTTTACATTCCTGCTTTTTAAATAAAGATAGCAAGAGAACAAAGAAAAATTGATAATAGGAGTAAATAAGAAAGTTGCTTTTAATTGCATGTGTTATCTTAATCATGAAAGAAAAAAAATGTGGGTTTAGTATCCCTTTAATATCATTATTATTGATAATTGATCTTAAAGAATATATATAGTCCTCTTAATTACAACTACATAGTATAAAAACATATTTACTTATAACAGTCATAATTTCACTTTGACATTTCAGGAAGATTCATTCTCCTTCAGTAATACAAACCAGACCAAACTAAATATAGATTTATTAGAACGACAGTACACAGTACAGTAGTAATTTTAATAACTGCTGATCACTGGCATGGTCCATACACCCTGCATTGCCAAAAGTAATTGGACAGTGGACACCCCTAGTTATTAAGTAAAGGTGTTTCAGCTACACCCATTGCTAGCTGGTGCTCAGACAACACAAACTCACAGAACAGGACAGCAGAATGCTGAAGCATGTACAAATCACCTATCACCCGTCGCATCATTCAATACAGAGTTCCAAACTGTGTCTAGAAGCAACATCAGCACAAGAACTGTGCGTCGGAAGGTTCATCAAACGGTTTCCATCCCCAAGCAGCTACATACAAGCCTCACATCAACAGGTGCAATGACAAGCGATGGCTGAAATGGTGTAAAGCACGCCACGACTGGGGTAGTGGAAATGAGTGTTCTGGAGTGATGAATCATTCTTTACTATCTGGCAGTGTAATGGAAGAATCTGGTAGATGCTAGGAGAAGTAGGGCACATTGTAATGTTTGGTGGACTAAGGAAAATGGACTGGGGCTTTTTTCAAGGTTTGGGCAAGGCCCTTAGCTCCAGGTCATCTTAATGGTACAGAATACAAAGTCATTTTAACCATTGGGTGCTTAGAATTTTGTGGCAACAGTTTGGGAAAGGCCCTCTTCTGTTCCTGGATCCCACGAAACATGGTTTGACGAGTCTGGTGTGGAACAACTCAAGTGGCTTGCACAGAGCCCTGGCCTCAATGCCAATGAACACCTTTGGAATGAATTGGAAAGCCAATTGTGAGCCAGACCTTCTCGTCTAACATATGTGCCTGATCTTACAAATTCCCAGACATATCTCATAATCAAGCGGTCTACATACCTTTGGCCATGCAGTTTATATATTTACATCTTAGAAATTAAATAAAAAGTAATTAACTGTTTATTTTTTTTAAAAACCTCCCACATCCTTCCAATTAACACTAACAGGTAGGGCTGTGTAATATGGGGGGGTGACAACTTTTGATGAAATAGTTATTTTAATTGGGAGTTTATTAAAATATTTTCTTAAATAAACATTATACATTCAAAAATGCATTTAACTGTTCAAAAACAAAATTTATGCTTACATGATAAATTTATTTATCTTGTGGTGTATCCAGTCCACGGATTCATCCATTACTTGTGGGATATTCTCCTTCCCAACAGGAAGCTGCAAGAGGATCACCCACAGCAGAGCTGTCTATATAGCTCCTCCCCTAACTGCCACCTCCAGTCATTCGACCGAAGACAAGCAAGAGAAAGGAGAAACTATAGGGTGCAGTGGTGACTGTAGTTTAAAAATAAAAAACACCTGCCTTAAAATGACAGGGTGGGCTGTGGACTGGATACACCACAAGAGAAACAAATTTATCAGGTAAGCATAAATTTTGTTTTCTCTTGTAAGGTGTATCCAGTCCACGGATTCATCCATTACTTGTGGGATACCAATACCAAAGCTATAGGACACGGATGAAGGGAGGGACAAGCAGGCGCTTAAACGGAAGGCACCACTGCCTGTAAGACCTTTCTCCCAAAAATAGCCTCCGAAGAAGCAAAAGTATCAAATTTGTATTATTTAGAAAAAGTATGAAGCGAAGACCAAGTCGCCGACCTTACAAATCTGTTCAACAGAAGCCTCATTTTTAAAAGCCCATGTGGAAGCCATCGCTCTAGTGGAATGAGCTGTAATTCTTTCAGGAGGCTGCTGGCCAGAAGTCTCATAAGCTAAGCGGATTATACTTCTTAACCAAAAAGAAAGAGAAGTTGCTGAAGCCTTTTGGACTCTCCTCTGTCCAGAGTAGACAACAAACAAAGCAGATGTTTGACGAAAATCTTTAGTAGCTTGTAAATAAAACTTTAAAGCACGAACCACGTCAAGATTGTGTAATAGAAGTTCCTTCTTTGAAGAAGGATTAGGACACAGTGACGGAACAACAATCTCCTGATTCATATTCTTATTAGATACCACCTTAGGAAGAAACCCAGGTTTGGTACGCAAAACTACCTTATCTGCATGGAAGATCAGATAAGGGGAATCATACTGTAAGGCAGATAGCTCTGAAACTCTTCGAGCCGAAGAGATAGCTACCAAAAACAGAATTTTCCAAGATAAAAGCTTGATATCTATGGAATGCAGAGGTTCAATAGTAAGAGATAGGAGTGAACCAGGCGCCAACTAACGGAGGCTAGGTGAGATAGTTAAAAATACAACAATTTATTACATTCAATGTATAACAACAATATGCATACAATCCTAAATTAATAAAAATCATGGATCCATGAAGTTAAAACAATGTGCTTGTATAACTGATAAAACAAATGACAGTGTATATGCAGAGATTTACACTTTAGGCAGTACAATTGCAAATAATAAAAAATATAAAAAATACATTAAAATACATTAAAAATATGAATGTCTGAGGGTAACAAACTCTGTTGGAGTCCGGTACTGAGAATATGATCTTAAAAATACATCCAATCAATTCCTAAAGATGAGTGTAGTATCCAAATTAAAAAGTGTGGTATCCAAATAAAAAATGTGGTATCAAAAATAAAAAAGTGTGATTTATGTGGTTACGCAAATCAGGTTGATCCAACTTATAATCAAAAAGTAGTGGAAGAATGTGATGGGAGGTCGTGAAACACAGTGAGCAGATCCAAAAGTATGTCAGGTATTCCAAAAACCAAAAAATATAAAAAAACAAAAAATTGGTCAATCGTTATCTTTCAACAAATGTGTGTAAAGAACAATAAATTCCAAAAAAATCAAAAAATGTCAAAAAAAGTGTCAAAAAAATATGGGAGATCGTGAAACACAGTTGACAAATCCAAAGGTATGTCAGTGAATCCAAAAACCAAACATATGTGAAAAAAATAATTAATAGTGATCTTTCAACAAAGGTTTGTATAAAAACAATGAAATCAAAAAATCAAAAGGTGAGTCAGTAGTGTTCACTTTGTTCCAACAACTCTATATCCGGTAAAGGATGTGTTGAGACTAGGTAGTCTCCTATGATTTAGAGGGTTTGTTCACCAACGAATTGCATAAACAGTATCCTGTGGAAAGAAAAATAGATCCAATGTGTAATACATAGACAAAAATGGACTTCAATGAAATCAGGCTTACCAATGCTGGTCTACGCGTTTCGGCCCTGCCAGGCCTTTATCAAGACTGATTTCTAGTGATCACTGATAGCCTTTTATACTAACTGACCTGATGTGTTAGTTGTAAACTCACTTCCTGTTCCGTTGAATTTATACTGTTGTTATAAAGAACTAAGTTCTTTATAATCTACCTTCTGCAATCTTGTAGATATACAAATTGTATTTATGATGAATACAACATGTTCGCTAAATCTTGGTAGTCTATTAAATATCTCATAATAGCCTCCGTATTATGGTGACGTCACTTCTGGTAATGTTGCCGCATATCTCGGCACTTCTGTAGATAAATTTCGTGGGTTGATTTATGCCTATAGATGTAAGTTTGCTAATACCTTCATAGTTTATTTGAGGTATTTGATTTTATATGTCCAATTTTACTAGTGTTCACTATGTTTTGGCTTAACAATGTGTGCCGAAATTCGACCAATCACATTGGACTATGTGCCGATATTCGACCAATCCCTTTAGTCGTGACGTCACCTCTGGCCGCATTAGTTGTAGGTTCTCAACGGGGTGTGTGATATGTTGGTTTTTTGATTGGTAGAGAGGAGATGGGAGCTTTCTTGTAAATTATTAACAGAGTTGAGTATTATGCTTGCTCTTTACTTTGGGAATAGGAGATGGGAGCCTGTCAATAACGATCCTTCAGAAAATCTATATATATATATATTCCAAATAGTTAGGTGTTTAACTTAATACTGGCCTTTAATTATATTCTAGATAGATAATCTTGGAGTCATAAATTAAATAGTGAATTAAAATACTAAATGGATTATTAATTTAAGCCGACATGTTATTCTTGTAAAACTGTCTATAAAAATAGACCTGATACTAAATGTGTATTAAAATAAAGTTCCAAATACCAACATAATTTGTTAATATTGGATAATTTAGCAATGAATAAAGTGATGAAATAGCGCAATGTTATCCAGTTAATCTAGCATGTGATGCTTTTGGAGAAGATTCTGTAGCGACTACATGATCTTGAGTTTCAGTTATTTCAAAGTAACAGAGAATATGTCCCTCTAACTTGCTATGAAATAGCCTATTTGTTTTAGGGGACATTATAACGAGAGGTATGGGCTAGTTGCTATTGTGTGATATTGAATTAAGTATATCAGACTTCACTTTATATGTTGCCTCATTCTCAGTGAGTACAATGGTAATGACGATGTGTGATATTGAATTAAGTATGTCAGACTTCACTTTATATGTTGCCTCATTCTCAGTGAGCGCAATAGTAATGACAATGTATGTAATAATAGATCGTTTATAGTCCTATTTGGCAAATGTGATTTTTCTTATTTAAGAAAAAGTTCTTCTTGCGTAAGGGGAAGGGAGAGGTGATTAGATTCATTTATATTTATATTCAGTAGAGCTAGTTTTGTGATACTGATATTGTTATATTATAATATCAGAGATCGTAACTTAATTGTTTCTTTGGACTTATCTTCTAGATTTCTATTAGGAGCTGCATTTAGGCTCTTCTAGATTTGTATTTAGAGGCTAAACATATATTGCTATATTATTGCCATTAGACAATGCTGAATTGTTGTCATTATGACTAGAACAGTACTGGGACTTGGACAATAAGTTATTGGAATCCGAGAGGAAATATAAGCAGATATTGTGGAATAATTTCTAGGTGAAATGGACCAATAGAGAGATGGAATATTTTGCTAATTCTACCAAGGTGGTTTAAAATTTCAGAGTTTGCTATTCAGCATATGAGTACTTGGTTCTTACTGCTGTAGACTAAGTCTGAGGTAGTTAAATTGACCATTATTAGTGGTTTGTATTGCAAAACAAAGGGAGTGATATCCAGATGTTATGGAATTTTTCAGACCTATAGTTGAATTTTAAAGGTAAGTATCACTTAAACCAAAGATAGGGATTATTTAGCAGGTATAATATGATTCTTTCAGCCACATCGTTGGTTCATGATGGTGATTTCTCATTAGTTTAACCTATCCCCAGTATGGAAGTAGGGGATGTGTTGGTTATATTAACTATATTTATTATGTTAGTTATGGACAGTTTACCAGTTTTTTAACCATCAAATCATGTTAAACAAGTGAGAGAGGTCTTCTTTATTATTCAATCCGTTTTTTGGTTTTTGGAATACCTGACATACTTTTGGATCTGCTCACTGTGTTTCACGACCTCCCATCACATTCTTCCACTACTTTTTGATTATAAGTTTGATCAACCTGATTTGCGTAACCACATAAACCACCCTTTTTTTTTTTTGATACCACATTTTTTATTTGGATACCACACTTTTTAATTTGGATACTACACTCATCTTTAGGAATTGATTGGATGTATTTTTAAGATCATATTCTCAGTACCGGACTCCAACAGAGTTTGTTACCCTCAGACATTCATATTTTTAATGTATTTTAATGTATTTTTTATATTTTTTATTATTTGCAATTGTACTGCCTAAAGTGTAAATCTCTGCATATACACTGTCATTTGTTTTATCAGTTATACAAGCACATTGTTTTAACTTCATGGATCCATGATTTTTATTAATTTAGGATTGTATGCATATTGTTGTTATACATTGAATGTAATAAATTGTATTTTTAACTATCTCACCTAGCCTCCGTTAGTTGGCGCCTGGTTCACTCCTATCTCTTACTATTGTACCCTATTGGTGACAGCTAGGGATCACCTTTTCCAGGCTTATAGGTGTTCACTGGCGCTTAAGTAACCATTCTATCACGAATGCAGAGGTTCAAACGGAACCCTTTGAAGAACTTTAAGAACTAAATTTAAACTCCATGGCGGAGCAACAGGTTTAAACACAGGCTTGATTCTAACTAAAGCCTGACAAAACGCCTGAAACATCCGCCAGACGCTTGTGCAAAAGAATAGACAGAGCAGAAATCTCTCCCTTTAAGGAACTAGCTGACTATCCCTTCTCCAATCCTTCTTGGAGAAAAGATAATATCCTAGGAATCCTGACTTTACTCCATGAGTAACCCTTGGATTCACACCAATGAAGATATTTACACCATATCTTATGATAGATTTTCCTGGTGACAGGCTTTCGAGCCTGAATTAAGGTATCAATGACCGACTCGGAGAAACCACGTTTTGATAAAATCAAGCGTTCAATCTCCAAGCAGTCAGACGCAGAGAAATTAGATTTGGATGGTTGAAAGGACCCTGAAGTAGAAGGTCCTGCCTCAGAGGCAGAGTCCATGGTGGAAAGGATGACATGTCCACCAGATCTGCATACCAAGTCCTGCGTGGCCACACAGGTGCTATCAAAATCACTGAAGCTCTCTCCTGCTTGATCTTGGCAATCAGACGAGGGAGCAGAGGAAACGGTGGAAACACATAAGCCAGGTTGAAGGACCAAGGCACTGCTAGAGCATCTATCAGCGCTGCCTTGGGATCCCTGGACCTGGATCCATAACAAGGAAGCTTGGCGTTCTGACGAGACGCCATGAGATCCAGTTCTGGTTTGCCCCAAAATTTAATCAACTGTGCAAACACCTCCGGATGGAGTTCCCACTCCCCCAGATGAAAAGTCTGCCGACTTAGAAAATCCTCCTCCCAGTTCTCTACTCCTGGGATATGGATAGCTGATAGATGGCAAGAGTGAACCTCTGCCCATAGAATTATTTTTGAAACCTCCAACATTGCTAGGGAACTCCTTGTTCCCCCCTTGATGGTTGATGTAGGCTACAGTTGTGATATTGTCTGACTGAAATCTGATGAACCTGACCGCAGCAAGCTGAGGCCAAGCCTGAAGAGCATTGAATATCGCTCTTAGTTCCAGAATGTTTATCGGAAGGAGTGCCTCCTCCTGAGTCCACGAGCCCTGAGCCTTCAGGGAGTTCCAGACTGCACCCCAAAAGGCTGGCATCTGTCGTTACTATTGTCCAATCTGGCCTGCGGAAGGTCATACCCTTGGACAGATGGACCCGAGATAGCCACCAGAGAAGAGAATCCCTGGTCTCTTGATCCAGATTTAGTAGAGGGGACAAATCTGTGTAATCCCCATTCCACTGACTGAGCATGCAGAGTTGCAGCGGTCTGAGATGTAGGCGGGCAAACGGCACTATGTCCATTACCGCTACCATTAAGCCAATTACTTCCATACACTAAGCCACTGAAGGGCGAGAAGTAGAATAAAGAACACGGCAGGAATTTAGAAGTTTTGACAACCTGGCCTCTGTCAGGTAAATCTTCATTTCTACAGAATGTATAAGAGTTCCTAGGAAGGAAACTCTTGTGAGAGGGGATAGAGAACTTTTTTCTTCGTTCACTTTCCACCCATGAGACCTCAGGAATGCCAGAACAATGTCCGTATGGGACTTGGCAATTTGAAAATTCGACGCCTGTATCAGAATGTCGTCTAGGTAAGGGGCTACTGCTATACCTCGCGGCCTTAGGACCGCTTGGAGTGACCCTAGAACCTTCGTAAAGATTCTTGGTGCCGTAGCTAACCCAAAGGGAAGAGCCACAAACTGGTAATGCCTGTCTAGGAAGGCGAACCTGAGAAACCGATGATGATCTCTGTGTATCGGAATGTGAAGATAAGCATCCTTTAAGTCCATGGTAGTCATGTATTGACCCTCCTGGATCATAGGTAGGATGGTTCGAATAGTCTCCATCTTGAAGGAGATCTAAGATTGGTCTGAAGGTTCCCTCTTTCTTGGGAACTACAAACAGATTTGAATAGAAGCCTTGCCCCTGTTCCTCCTTTGGAACTGGGTGGATCACTCCCATAACTAGGAGGTCTTGAACACAATGTAAGACAGCCTCTCTCTTTATCTGGTTTGCAGAAAATTGTGAGAGATGAAATCTCCCTTTTGGGGAAGAAGCTTTGAAGTCCAGAAGATATCCCTGGGACACAATTTCCAACGCCCAGGGATCCTGGACATCTCTTGCCCAAGCCTGGGCGAAGAGAGAAAGTCTGCCCCCTACTAGATCCGTTTCCGGATCGGGGGCTGATCTTTCATGCTGTCTTAGAGGCAGCAGCAGGTTTTTTGGCCTGCTTTCCTTTGTTCCAAGCCTGGTTAGGTCTCCAGACCGGCTTGAACTGGGCAAAATTTCCCTCTTGTTTTGTATTAGAGGAAGATGAAGCTGCGCCACTCTTGAAGTTTCGAAAGGCATGAAAATTAGTCTGTTTGGTCCTTAATTTGTTGGACCTATCCTGAGGAAGGGATTGACCTTTTCCTCCAGTAATATCAGAAATGATCTCCTTAAGTCCAGGCCCGAATAGGGTCTGCCCCTTGAAGAGAATATTGAGAAGCTTAGACTTTGAAGTAACGTCAGCTGACCAGGATTTAAGCCATAGCGCCCTACGCGCCTGAATAGCAAAACCTGAGTTCTTAGCCGTTAGCTTGGTTAAATGAACAACGGCGTCAGAAACAAATGAATTGGCTAGCTTAAGAGCTTTAAGCTTGTCAAGGATATCATTCAATGGGGTTTCTACCTGTAGAGTCTCTTCTAGAGACTCAAACCAGAAGGCCGCAGCAGCAGTGACAGGGGCAATGCTTGCAAGGGGCTGGAGAATAAAACCTTGTTGAATAAAAATTTTCTTAAGGTAACCCTCTAATTTTTTGTCCATTGTATCTAGAAAAGCACAACTGTCCTCGACAGGGATAGTTGTACGCTTCACTAGGGTAGAGACTGCTCCCTCCACCTTAGGGACCGTTTGCCACAAGTCCCGTGTAGCGGCATCTATGGGAAACATCTTTTTAAAAACAGGAGGGGGAGAGAACGGTACACCTGGTCTATCCCATTCCTTAGTAATAACTTCTGAAAACCTCTTAGGTATTGGAAAAACATCAGTGTAAACAGGCACTGCATAGTATTTATCCAATTTACACAATTTCTCTGGGACTACAATGGCGTCACAGTCATCCAGAGTTGCTAAAACCTCCCTGAGCAACACGCGGAGGTGTTCAAGCTTAAATTTAAATGTAGACATATCAGAATCAGGTTGAAGTGTCTTCCCTGAGTCAGAAAAATCACCCACAGATAGAAGCTCTCCTGCCTCGGCTTCTGCACATTGTGAGGGTATATCAGACATAGCTACTAAAGCGTCAGAGAGCTCTGTATTTGTTCTAGCCCCAGAGCTGTCTCGCTTTCCTTGTAACCCTGGCAGTTTGGACAATACCTCTGTAAGGGTATGATTCATAACTGCCGCCATGTCTTGTAAAGTATACACAATGGGCGCGCTAGATGTACTTGGCGTCCCTTGAGCGGGAGTTATAGGCTCTGACACGTGGAGAGAGTTAGT